>NC_089757.1:35793264-35808264 GCF_040412425.1 Macrobrachium rosenbergii | reverse complement strand
AACAGAAAGAATACTATGCATTACAATCAGAATGACATTCAAGAAGGCGTGATCAGGATTTTGTGCTAAACAATAAACCACAGTTCCTTTACTAAACTGAACTATAGTCTGCCTTTTTTGCAGTGGCAGAACCCAGCAGCATTTCACCGAGATGTAACCGAGTACCGAGGCCTTGCCCTGAAAAAAGCGGGTCGCCATATCTTAAAAACTAGCCATAGAATTTTCTTGAAAATAATCTCATTATGTTTCCCACACCCAAATTACGTATGACTTACGATTTTAACCCAACCTAACCTGACCAAACCCAGAGACATTAATCAAACCTAATCCAATCTAACCTAATCGTAACCCAACCTAACCTAACATAACCTAGGAGCATGGCAAAAAAAACCGGGACTGGTGCAACACTAGCATACATCTCAGGAATCTGCAACCCGGCAAGTTCCCAAGACGACTTATACATAACAACCCACTAGCAGGTCTGCTGAGAAAATGCCATGGAGAGGAAGAGATAGAATGACCTCCGTTTCAAAATCGTGGAACGGACAGACATGGGTGTAGAGTAAGAGTTCTAAGAGGGGAGTTGTGAAAGTATTTGCAGGTAACTGATAAATGATATGACAATGGAGAGAGAAGTTGCAGAGGCTGAAATAGATTGAATGATGTATCAATGAATATTGATATTATGATGGTGGAAAAATGATATGGATGATTCTTGATGGTATTGGAGAGGAAATGTAATGGATACTAATAAAATAAAAAAAAAACAAGTAAAATATACGACGAAGTTTTTCGACGCAATCGCGTTTTCTGTACAGCGTATAATCAAGGCCACCGAAAAAAGATCCATCTTTCAGTGGTCTCGGTATAATGCTGTATGAGCCGCGGCCCATGAAACTTTAACCACGGCCCAGTGGTGGCCTGTCCTATTGCCAGAAGCACGATTATGTCTAATTTTACCTTAAGTAAAATAAAAAAAACTACTGAGGCTAGAGGGCTGCAATTTGGTATGTATGATGATTGGGGGGTGGATGATTAACATACCAATTTGCAGCCCTCTACCCTCAGTAGTTTTTAAGATCTGAGGGCGGACAGAAAAGTGCAGACAAAAAGTGTGGATAGACAGTCAAAGCCGGCACAATATTTTTCTTTTATAGAAAACTAAAACCTAGAAATATCAGCATTCAAGACAAAGTTTTTGTCTTCATTCTCAAAAAATTACATTTCTAATAAATTCTAAACTGCTTTTTGTAGTTTTCCTTTAAAAAAACCTTTATTGGCTTGTTTAACAGCATTTGGTTCACGGCCTGGATTCATAATGTTTATACCAGCATACATTATATATATATATATATATATATATATATATATATATATATATATATATATATATATATAGTATATATATATATAATATACATGTGTATATATATATATATATATATATATATATATATATATATATATATATATATATATATATATATATATATATATATATCTATAATTATCTATATAAGTATATACATATACATACATAATATATACATACATACATATATATACATATGTACATATATAAAGACCTTGTTCTCTAAAGGAAATAAAAACACCTGGGGTGTTTAATCTGAAAAAATATTTTCCCATCACTGACTGCATCAGCAGAGAATAGTTTGAAGAAATGGAAATATTTTAGCCGCTGTCGATATTAGATAATTACGCAGACTTACGGATGTGCGAAAAAAACCAGCCTTCAAGAGGTTATTTGAAATTGTTCAGATATTAACGTAAAATCAGACTGACAACAAACAACAAAGAAATTTTTGTGTACAGAGACGAGGTCTGATTATTGGCAATTGAAGAGTTGAATGCCCAATGAATCTTTCAGCAACTTGTTAAGTGTGTAACTCTTCCAATGTGGAAAAATTGTCGAATATTATCAGAGCAATCTCTTCCTTCTCTTCTTGACATATATGATGTTTGCTTATTTTCCTCAAATTACACAGAAATACTTATTTATTTTTATCTTCATTTTTTTAACAGACGAACAGAGACTCCAGGAATGTTCTCGTATCACCTACATAACACAGACAAGAGAACACTCTCTTTCTTCTTCATCTTCTTCTACATTTTTATTTTTAGCAAAAATATCATCCTCTGAGGGTCTATCATTAAGGAGCATAAATGTCAAAATGAAAAACCCGAAAACGTCCGTAAATCAGCGCGCTTTGTGTGTCTGTCTGTCTCTCTCTCACTCTCTCTCTCTCTCTCTCTCTCTCTCTCTCTCTCTCTCTCTCTCTCTCTCGTGGAACCACAGCACCACTACGGCGCCCATCATTGCCCACAAACCCTGGCGGGGGCAGGTGAGTCATTTATGTCATTTGCATCGTAATGGCGGATCAAGCGGACGTCGGTTTTCCACTGCAACCTCGTCATTTGCCACGGAAAGGAGAATACAGTACTGGGTGGGTGAGGGAGAGAGGGAGGGAGTGAGGGAGAGAGGGAGGGAGGGGTCGGGGGAGAAGGGAAGAGAGGGGGAGGAGGGGGAGGGGGGAGGATGGGGCCTTTTGGATCTATCCGTCATATGGAGCAGTAGCGATGATGATGATGATGATGAAAATGACAATGACAATGATGATGATGAGTGAGGAGGTTGGGGGAGGGGGAGGTGGATGAGGGAGGGGGTTTACAGTGTTACGAAGCCAGGTAAATTGATTAGCTCTACGGCAAGAGGCTCTACAGGTCCTTGCTTATTAGGCCAATCAGTTTCTAAGTTACGGACGGCACCAGGTTGTCATTAGCACCCCTTTCGCTGACGCTAATTATCGGTAAATTAGCGAAGCTAATCAGGATACCCACTCATTATGAAAACGGTCCTAGCTCCCCCTTACACCCCCACCCCACCCCACCATCCCCCAATGCCAGGGAAGGACTTACGAAGGACCTCTCTCTTCCTTCCTTGCTAGAGCTCCTCCGAAGGGGAGGGGAACACCATAAATAAACAAATCAACAGTTGGTGGATAAACACAGGAGAGTTTCTGCGGTTCTGTTCAAGATCACTTCCCTTCCTCCCTCCCTCCCTCTTGTTCACTGGTCTCACCTAACCGTCCCCCCACCAACATCCACCCACCATCCCCGGCCGCCACTCCGACATCCCAAAAGGTGGGGTCTCGGGTCCCATGTTATTTAGGCGAGCCAAATGATGCATTATTGTCCTCGCCATTTCTAGACGCGAACAAGGAACTGGCATAACAAACGATCAAATAAATAACATTAAATGATTTCGGAACACGTACGTATCCAGACGTGTTATTCCCTGTTCTATTCTCTGTTCTGTTCTGTTCAGCTGATTCGTTTCAAACAGCGGAGGCATTTCCTCCGCTTAACAAAAGAACGCTGGGCATCCGAAAAAAAATGACCGGTTTAGCTTTGACGTGAAACGGAGGTAAATATTCCCACGTGAAAATTAGTGAGAAGTTTAACATACAAATGTTGGAAGTAGCTGATGAGAAGCTTATCCGAAAGTGTTAATTATCTTTATTTATTTACTTTTTCCTTCAAAAATAAATTCTGGTTCAGACAGCTTTCAAGAATTAGCGATAATTGAACTGGAAACGTAATGGTAGAGAATCCATCAAGACTTCTGTGTAAGTAAACAATGAACACAGACATTGGTGTGAGTACATACAAAACCTTACACAAACGCACACACAAAACATACACACACGCATATATATATATATATATATATATATATATATATATATATATATATATATATATATATATATATATATATATATATATATATATATATATATATATATATATATATATATATATATATATATATATATATATTACACATACATACATGCACATATATACATCATATATATACATAAAATACATACATACATACAGTATACATTCACCATTTAACTTTCTGGCGATTTAAGGACGCGCTCTACTGAGAGGACTTCCATAGCATAAACCACTTCATACATCAATGCAGAAGGCTCACCATTAGCCAGTCAAACCCCACTACATTCACTGCACCCATGACTTCTTATTTTGCATACACACACTCTGTATCCTGGATAATATAGCATTCAGTTCCCATATCTTCCTCGCACCATCCAACACTTTGTAGGTCAAGAAATGCAAATCTAATTTTTTCTTAGGAAGCATTTCAACTAATAAAAGACTTTGCATCGATAAAAACTTATGTTTATTACAACATACCAAAAAAAGAAGATTCAGTGAAAGTAATTAAATATATAATATCTGTTTGCGTGTGCCGTACGCGCCTGTATTTGAATATGGCAACTTTTTATTATGTTGTGGAAAATTACAATAACATAATAAAACGTTGCCAGTACATACAATGAAAGTAAATAGAATTACCAAACTGATGAACAATAACGTATTTGAAAATAAATGTTCAAAGCCACATTCAATGCAGTTCAATGATTCCAGCAATAGGGAAAAAATCAGGGTCGACTGCCTTAGGAAAGTGAGTTTGCAACATATTCAGAGTGGACCATATTGCAACCAGTCACATTATGCATTTAATAACTTCCAGAACGTTGCTTTCTTGCAATGTCATTCACTCAATGTATCTTATCTGGCGTTAGATCGTCTCATGGCATAACCCTAACATCATTACCGGCGCAAGTGTTTTGAAAGGCATAGGTATCCATTAATATCAGAATCCAATAAAGGATATCTAAGGAGATTGGACGTTAGGAACTCAAGAATTATTTATAGTAACCATGAGTTTGATCATATTCATAGAAAATTCATATCAATTTTTGCTTCACCAGAAACCAGTCACATAATCAGATTCGAACTCTGTCTCTTTAAATCTTAAAGGAGAGAGAAACTTTCTCTCTCTCTCTCTCTCTCTCTCTCTCTCTCTCTCTCTCTCTCTCTCTCTCTATATATATATATATATATATATATACATACTGTATATATGGTTTTTTTACGGACTCAGCCCATATCGTTCCTTCCTCGTCCGTGATTCAAACTCAGGTCTCCTCTTGCAAGTGAACAGAGAGAGAGAGAGAGAGAGAGAATTAATGTTGGCAGACCCGCTTGGCTACCAGTTTCATTGCTTGACAATCCACTATTGTCATCATAAGATTCTGTTGTTGACATCAACGCTGAATATCTCTCTTTTGGATTAACGTCATGAAATGACTGATTCTACCCAATCTTAATACTTTGTACATCAGTCACCCTAAAATTGTGAAGTTGGTTTATTACAAGATTTCATAATAATGAAACTTTACTTTATTACAAGAAATTTGCAAAGTAACATACTGATACAACTTTCAAAATAAAAAAGGAAGGAAAGCGTAATCAAAACTGGATTAGCATAATCATTAATTGTCATGCGAATAAAATAAAAAAAAAAAACTCATGCTTGAAAAAAAAAAAAATCTGAAAAGCTTTTCTCTGCCTGAAATAAGTTTAAAATTAACCTGTTGTTTTCTTGTAACTCTCTTATCCTTTCACGAAGTTTCCTTTTTAGTTTTCTGTAAAAGACAACTATTGTGCCGGCGTTGTCTGTCCGTCCTCACTTTATTCTGTGCGCACTTTTTTCTGTCCGCACTTTTTTCTGTCCGCCCTCAGATCTTAAAAACTACCGAGGCTAGAGGGTTGCAAATTGGTATGATGATAATCTACCCTTCAATCATCAAACATACCAAATTGCAGCCCTCTAGCTTCTGGCAACGCAACAACACGGGCAACCACGGCTGGCTGAGAGTTTCATGGGCCGCGGCTCATGCAGCATTATATCGAGACCATCTTAAGATAGATCTATTTTCGGTGGCCTTGATTATGCACTGTACATAAAACTCGATTGCGCATTTTTTATTTGTTTTAAACGAAATCGAATATGATTTAGTTAGAAATGTATGAAAAATTAATCAGTAAATTTGCAATTGAATGGATAAAAAGGAAATAATTTAACATAAATTCTTGTGTTAAATTTCTTGCATTTTAACAATCTGTAACTGAACGGACAATATGATGATAATTCAGTAAATCTGCAACTGAATGGATAAAAAAGGGAAATAATTTAACATAAATTCTTGTGTTAAATTTCTTGCATTTTAACAATTTGTAACTGAACGGACAATATGATAATGATTTAACATAAGAATTTGCTCCTCCTCTCGGAATCCAATTCAACAAAGACGAAGATTATGCAAGAGTGTATTGACCATCAGGAAAGGCCTCTTGGACATGCAATCTGCATGCACGCTATGCGGCAACAACCAGGCAATATATCAAAATAAAGTATTCCGAAAGAGTGCGTTGTCCCGGATGTGAAGTATAATTGTTTCTGCATGAAATAAATGTCTGGAGTGGGACGACGTCCTGTTCGATGGCTGTTGAAAAGGAGTTTGTTTAACGAGGTTCTGGTCTTCAGTCGAGATGACTGACAAGTTGCGGTGGAGTTACAAGAGGGTCAGAACCAGTTATAAAATCAATTTTATTTAACATTCTATTTTACACACGAGGACCCTCGTGTATAAAATAGAAGGTTAAATAAAACTGATTTTATAACTCGTTCTGACCCTCGTGATTAAAATAGAAGGTTAAATAAAACTGTTTTATAACTCGTTCCGACCCTCGTGTATAAAATAGAAAGTTAAGTAAAACTTATTTTATAATTGGTTCTGGCTCTTGTGTATAAAATAGAAAGTTAAATAAAATTAATTTTATAACTGGTTCTAACCATCGTGTGTAAAATAGAAGGTTAAGTAAAATTGACTTCATAACTGGTTTTGACCCTCGTGCATAATAAAATAGAAGGTTAAGTAAAATTGATTTCATAACTGGTTCTGACCCTCGTGTATAAAATAGAAGGTTAAGTAAAACTGATTTTATAACTCGTTCCGACCCTCGTGTATAAAATAGGTTAAATAAAATCGATATTATAACTGGTTCTGACCCTCGTGAATAAAATAGAAGGTTAAGTAAAACTGATTTTATAACTGGTTTTGACCCTCGTGTATATAATAGAAGGTTAAATAAACTTGATTTTATAACTGTTTCTGACCCTTTTATACACGAGGGTCAAAATCAGTGATAAAATCAATTTTACTTAACCTTCTGTTTTATACACGAGGGTCAGAACTAGTTATAGAATCAGTTTTATTTAACCTTCTATTTTATATACGAGGGTCAGAACCAGTTATAAAATCAGTTTTATTTAACCTATTTTACACACGAGGGTCAGAACCAGTTATAAAATTAATTTTACTTAACCTTCTATTTTATACACGATGGTCAGAACCAGTTATGAAATCAGTTTTATTTAACCTTCTATTTTATACTTAAGGGTTCAACCTTCTATTTTATACATGTGGGTCAGAACCAGTTATAAAATCAATTTTATTTAACATTCTATTTTATACACGAGGGTCAGAACCAGTTATAAAATCAATTTTTGTTAACATTCTATTTTATACACGAGGGTAAGAACCAGTTATAAAGTCAGTTTTATTTAACCTTCTGTTTTACACACAAGGGTCAGAAACAGTCATAAAATCAATTTTATTTAACCTTCTATCTTATACACGTGGGTCAGAACCAGTTATAAAATTAATTTTACTTAACTTTCTAGTTTATACACGAGGGTCAGAACCAGTTATAAAATCAGTTTTATTTAACATTCTATTTTATATAGACTTTTTCGTACAAATTTATTTCTTCGTGCAAACCAAAATAAAATCAGTTTTATTTATATGATCTTCTACTTTACACAGACTCATTCATAAATATTTATTTATAGTTATCAATTCTCCATATAAAAAAAATTTTTCTTTCAGCTTTATGCAAGGGCGATTTGGGCTATGATCAACTGAAGGCTTTATATCAAAATGACTCGTAATAATTTAAGAGAAATCAGGCCACAGCAACAGAAAACTATCAATTAAAATGATTCGTAACAGTAAAAAAATAAATGAATATACATCAAAATAAAGTCTGATTTATTATTCTCCTGTGATGAGCTATGATTTAAAAATTATCGTAAGGACGCGCCTCGACAAATACTTGATTTTTCGATGGGAACAAAAGAGAAAGGAAGAGAAGAAAAACAAAAGCTCCTACGAAAAGAAAAGTGGGTCACAGGATTAACTTTTCCTCGGAGAACTTGTATTTCCTCCTCGGTGTTTACCCAATCCCGCCCCTTGACGGCGTTAATCATCTGTTTCACACCATGCAGCAGTTACATCATCCAAAATTCGACGGAGGCAGAAACCCTCTTCAGTCTATTGTCTATCGGCACCATTTAATAGTCCCGGGGTTCCCTTCGGTCAGTGGGAAAATGGGAAATTTAGACCACCCGCAGTAGTTTATCTCGTCAGGCTTTGATTAAACCTCCAAAAGCCACCTTTTTTTGCATCAAGGCTTACTGGACGCGGCCACAAGACCGATTTCTAAATGCTCTTCGAAATGAACCAAAATATTGAAACAAAATGCCTCTGAGCGACGGGGAATTAATGGATTGTTTCATTTCACACTGTCCATTCTTGACCAATGTTTCTGACAATTATTTCTGATGAAAGAATGAAACAATAGGTAACTAAATACGCTTAAAATAATCTACTACAAATGTTAAATGCGCTCATAAATGATCCACAATACAAATTACGACAGCAAGATTGAGTCACATCGTCTCTACAGATACATCATGAAACTACCAAAGCACTCCACGAAAAATGAGGAACAAGGAACAAATTGTCCTATTCATTTATTATAAAATAATTTCTTACTGACAATCATCAATCTCTTGATCTCAAACATCAGGTACTGATTTAGTATACATTTAAATTCGATTCTGGTCCAGGAAAGAGATATCAACTAGCTTTAGATAAGTATCTTTGCTCCAGCGTTCAAAGGGAGAGAATTCGGGTGATACATCATATTTCAGAGTTTTCATGTAATACGTTTAACGATACAATCTTTCAAACAGCAGATCAAGGCTTATATATACATTTAAATTTGATGATGGTCAAGGAAAGAGATATCAACTAGCTTTAGATAAGTATCTTTCCTCAAGCGTTCAAAGGGACAAAGCTATGTTTGTGTTGGCGTAATGATTCAGAGCTTTCTTATAAATTTAACAGATTTTTCATAATATACATTTTACACTAGTTAGATTAATTAAATATACAGATTTTACAACAGATACTTGACTTTGAAAAAAGTAAATTTTTGGCTTTAAAAAAGTACAAAATAAATTGTTTATCACTTTTCAACGTAAAATAAAAAAAAAAGATCATCAGTAAATGAATGGAGTTCTTTAATCTAACGAAGTGCAAACAAGATTAAAAACAATAATCTAAATAATCTGCATAAAGTTCAACGCTTCCCTTATTGCTACATCCCTACCGATTTGATAAGGTGAGGGCAGTACTCTCTCTCTCCCGGCCAGGTAAAGGTAGTGACTCGCATGCCTTTTCGGCCTCACCAAAATAAAAACTCGGCTAATGACAACAGTAGCCAGGATGTTATGAAAACGATTCCGTCTAATCTTAATGAAGGTAACAGAACGTTTACAGAACGTTTCTCCTCTGGCGAACAAGGCTGGGAAAACGTTTCGAATAGCTGCAGGATCCGAAGGGCTATAAGGGACCTCATCATCGCTACTTAACAAGTCAATAAAACATTGTCCCTTTGTCCCGCAGCATCAGAAGCATACGCGAGGTCTACCCCATCCATGCCCATTCCGTTCTTCGGGCATGATAGATGTTTATATTAATCAAGCCTCTGCCACGGCAGGAGATCTGACGGGAATGCTAAAAGGAAAACGGACCCTGGTTAAGATGTCCAGCGCGCAGGGATGCAATTGACTTGATATTTACCGCCTCCTCCTACCTACCTATCTACCCACCTACCTGCCTGCCTGCCAGTACGCCGAGTTTGCTTCCAATCGATGGCAGAGAGAGAGAGAGAGAGAGAGAGAGAGAGAGAGAGAGAGAGAGAAGCTGTGCGTAACACCGCTTCCTCATTTTGGTACACCTTTATGCTTTGATAGCTTCTAAAACGATCCCCTTTCGCTGGGTAACTGGGAGAAACACGCGCCCGCATTGTTTGGCTTCATAACGCAAACGAGAGCCTTTTCGTACCCGGCCGATTGGAAGTCAAGTGCCTCCCGGCGGAGCATCCGCGTCCCTTTAATGGATTCTGATCCCATGTATATAAATGACTTGACAGCGTGTGGTGCAATTAATGTCTAGACTCAGGTCATTCCAGTTGCCCATCGGAGGCGAGAGCGTCCATAGAAATTGCCTTATTACCCGTCGCAAAAAGAGAGTCACCAATGGCTCTCCCGATGTCACAGGAATCGGTTTTTAAGATGCCTTCTAATGAAACCCCCTCGTTGGAGAGGGTGGTTAATGTGGTTAATGATAGCCTTACTGAAAGATGACAAAATGTAAATGCTACGGGAACTGAGCTATGAAAGCTTGATGGTCGCAGAACAAAAAATGAAGTATGGTAAAGGGGAGCTTATTTGAATGTTTTGGGAATCGTGTCTGGTAATGCTATTGAATATTGCCTGAATTTTTATGAACTGCCATTCCGCACATGCGACAGACTTGGTCTACATTTTCATTAGCTGTGGACGACGTGCAACTCTAGACGGGTACAGTACGTGAAATTCAACCTATATAATTACAGGTATCCTAATATGAACCTTCTTATTCTTGTACAATCTAGAGCATAAACACAGTTATTAGCATTTGACAAAACCAACGGAAACTCTCGTCCAGGAAGACTTGACATCGCATAATAACAGTGCTACCTTTCCATTTCCTTCTACAGTAGTTGAGAGAGAGAGAGAGAGAGAGAGAGAGAGAGAGAGAGAGAGAGAGCAGAGAGAGATACCATCCTACCCTTTGCACGTAAAACAGTCCTTAATTACCATAGTAAAAGAAGCAACAAGCCGTCGCACGTACGAGGGTCTTAAAATATGCAACGTAAAAGGTGTATAATCTACTGCCGACCTGGGAGGTCTTGGAACACGTACATGTGCCTTTCCACTGAAGTTCCTTTGTGTTCCCTGGAAGCTCCTTTGACCCTCGAAGGTTCGAGTAACTGCTCCAGCCGAATGTTTATAAATCATGGCCGGATAAAAGCGTCATTCTCAGGCAGGGGACGTCGGAATATTCCCCATTAAGGCCTATGAGTGCTACTTCTCACGCGTTTGATATGTAAACGAAGTGTTCCTATGGAGACACGTAGCTTTACATTGCAAAAGACACTATAACGACTTCATTAGGACACCCCTAGCCTGGGAGAGATTTGGGGAAAGGGTAAGTTGAAGAGGAATGGAATAAAAAAAAACTTTCTATCTAAAACAGTCCACTTTCCCATAGGGAATTCAGGAGAAAGCTTTTAGACACGATGCTGAAACAAGAAGGTATCTGTCTGATAGGAAAGGGGAATTTGAAGAGGAATGGAATAAGAAGGGATTTTTTTATATTTAAAACAGTCCACTTTCCCATCGGGAATTCCGGAGACAGCTTTTAGACACGATACTGAAACAAGAAGGTATCTACCTGATAGGAAAGGGGAATTTGAAGAGGAATGGAATAAGAAAGGATTTTTTATATTTAAAACAGTCCACTTTTCCATCGGGAGTTTAGGAGAAAGCCTCTGGAACTATGCTAAAACAAACAGATATCTGATATCAAAGAATAAGCCGAAGAGGATTAGAGAAAAAAGTACTATTTATTTAAAAGAGTCCACTTTTCCGTCAAAAATTTAGGACAAAGCCTCAAAAGCACTATGCTGAAACAAACAGATATCTGATAGGAAAGGATAAGTTGCGTGGGGATGGAATATAAAAGGACATTTTATTTAAAACAGCCCAGTTTTCCATCGGGAATTCAGGACAAAGCCTTAAGCCCTGCGTTGAAACAAACAGATATCTGATAATGATATGCAAACACTTGAACTTGTTTTATTTTCAACCGGTGGTAAGAGACCAAAAGGTTTCACTAACGCCGCCTTATTCATGTTTGCTTCGGTCACTGTGTCTTTCTGACTGCATGTCTGGTACATGCACGTGCTTTGAGAGAGAGAGAGAGAGAGAGAGAGAGAGAGAGAGAGAGAGAGAGAGAGAGTTGCAATTCACCTGTGCAAACACTCAGTCCCGCATTTTGTATTCAGACTTACTAATCATTTGATTTTAAAACGCCTTGCACCACAATATGTTTGGCAAACCTCAAAAAAAGATTCCCCTAGCAAGGAGAAAAAGATGTTGAAGTTTCTGTCTAAAAAAACAACGGAAATAAATAAAAAATTAATAAAGAAATAAATGAAGAAATAGATGAATAAATACATGGTGTGGGAAAGAAACAAAGAAGCAAAGAAACTTGGAAGAGGAGAAGGACGGGAACATAAAGAAACTGAAATATAGAGTACGAGAAGAAAGGTAAGTTGCAGGAACCTGTACCACACGTACTTCCTCTCTCTCTCTCTCTCTCTCTCTCTCTCTCTCTCTCTCTCTCTCTCTCTCTCTATAATAGGAAGCTTACGAGGAAGCTATTATATAGATCAGTCTCTTGTTCACACTGCAAACAGTTTAAGCGAACTGCAAATGAACCTTCATATCTGTTGTAGATCCCTCGACTCTGACATAAATCTAAATAAACTGTAATGTAAAATTACCTATGCATACCACCCCTATTTGATAAGGCTTAATGGTAGGATCAGAAAAGTCTAAGAGCAACTAGTTGATTCAAATATGATCGTGTTGGATCCAACACCTTTAATTTCACCGACACGCACACATACACACGCACACACACACACACACACATGTAAGGTTACTGCTTAGCAAGTAACACGTGCTAGTTCCTATGGTCATTGACTGAAGGCGTTTCTGGAAGCTCCTTTGTTAAAACTGAACTCAGAGTTCTGGTAGAATACCGTTCGGCGTGTCTAAATCAAAATTACCAATTTTGCGATAGAGAACACTGCCCCTTGGAGCAACATCCAGATAGGGGAACTGTACAGCAACAATGACAGGCTACGCAAGATATGAAACATGAGGTACTTACACCATTATTTCTTTACATATAAGAAGCAATATCGACAATACTTCGTTTTTCTGGTTGCATTGGCTATGTAAAAAGTTTGTTAAGAAAGCTCTGAGACTATCAACTATGAAGTCATCAAACGCAGAATTACTGAAGCAGAGCGAATCACTGAACAAGAGCACAGTGATATCAGCTACACAACAAAGTCTTGATTCAGCTTCATGCCCCACTGAATACAACACTTACTGGGGAAAAGTAGCATCTTCTTCTACAGTAAAATCTAACTTTCTAAACCAGGAACCATATTACTTATAAAGATCAAAATCTACGGAGATCTTAGAACACTGCCCTGCGGAATACCGGGCAAGTTAGGTCTAAGCAAGAGACCACACCAACGAGGCAACAGCATACCCCAAGATTTGAAAGCATGGTATTATCATCACCTGATGGAGGATGCTGGGAGACCCCAACTGCCATGAGATGTATGATGCAGGTGACAAACAATTTAAAGTATTTAAAAATCCATTATGCTGGCGTGATGTGCATCTGCAAAACATACGTGGATATGAAATTCATACAGCAGGAGACATTACCATGAAATTTAAATACGGATCGTAAGCACTGTGAGAAAGGAGCTTTGATGAAGGTCTGAAATGATCAACGACATCAGCCAATAGGAGTCTATGCTCCCCTCTGCATTCCCTGAGAAAGAGAGAGAGAGAGAGAGAGAGAGAGAGAGAGAGAGAGAGAGAGAGAGAGAGAGAGAGAAAAAATTTGAGAGAGAATTATTTCATGGAAAAAATTTTGTTATGGATTCAGTATCAAATTCTTTCCTGCTAAGGACATAACGTTTGTCTTCATACATGCAAAATTTCAAAATCAAGATCAAATAAAAAGCTCTAAGCTCTCAGTGAAAGTCATCCATGAGATATTTAAAAACGCACTGCGAAGTACAACAAAAACTCCACTTAATCAGTTATGGAATATTTCAGTTATGAAACATGCCGTAAAAAATACTCTAGTTTGTTTGTATTTCGAAAAACGCGTGCTGGTATTTTCTATTTAATAGTCATGACATTCAGCTCCTCTCCTCTAACATTCAGCCCCTTTCCTCTAACATTCAGCCCCTCCCCTCTAACATTCAGCCCCTCTGCTCTAATATTCAGTCCTTCTCCTCTAACATTCAGCCCTTCTCCTCTAACGTTCAGCCCTCTCCTCTAACATTCAGCCCCTCTCATCTAACATTCAGTCCCTCTAACATTCAGCCCCTCTCCTCTAACATTCAACCCCTCTCCTCTAACATTCAACCCCTCTCCTCTACCATTCAGCCCCTCTCCTCTAAAGTGGGAGTTCAAGTTTTGTCGAACTTGTCTGACAGAGACGACTAAATTAAAAGATCTTTTTACAACACGATTTCCAAAACTTTCTTTTCCTCCGGACAATCACTGGACGTTTATATCTCGGCCTTACCTACCCCCGTTTGCAATACTGTCCTCACAAATGGTGTTCTTTCGGATCACTAAAGATACAGTAACTGTGCAAGCAATGGATATTGAAACCCGAGAGCACTTCCTGGTTTCAAAACATTTTATAGACATTCAGATTCCAATTTCCTCCCCAATACGCAAAAAAATGGTGTCAAATGGGTCAACCAATTGATAGGTTACTTCTGGATAGGCGTTACTTACTGTTACTAGCTTGAACATTGAAATAATAGGTAAGCATTTTTTGGAATAGTCAGGCGATAAGGAAATTTTAAAATGAAAACAAGTTTCGTCAGTTCTGAAAGAACATGCGATCCACGAGCTTGCTAGAATGCTTGATATTATTGCACTGCAACTGGTAATATATAATTGAGCCTAATATATAATATAACAGGAGAAATAGAACTGACTATTTATATCATTATCCAACTGGAATTCTTGTA
>NC_089757.1:35763264-35785764 GCF_040412425.1 Macrobrachium rosenbergii | reverse complement strand
TATAATATCCGTGAAGCTCTAAAGTGATTCGGACTCAAGATTATTTTTCCTTATTTTAGTGGCGTACATTACAAGAATAATAGCCCAGACATGCCCATTTAAAACAAAAAGTGTATACAACTCTCTTTTTATGCTTTTATTTTTGTAATTTTTAAAATAACTACTTTTTCGTTGAATTTTTATGATATTCAAAATGTTTTTTAATTGTTCTGATTTTTTTCCCTTTATTTTAGTGGCTCAGTAAAAAAAAAGGTTTGTATCTCAACCATAATGTATCGTAACTGACGAAAATGAAAAATGTTATTTATTACATAATAATTTCTGTACCTGATGTAAATTATTACCATCAGTATTATTATATTACTTATCAGCATTACAGTCTACATATATTTTAAACAGTTAGCTGTGAAAAGGTAAAAAAGTAGAATTTTTTTTATTTTTATTTTGTGAAGTTTAACTCCAACAGGCACATTCCTTGAAAACTTTGAGTAAATAGCTGTCATTATTAAAATCACTGAAGAATGAATAACAAAAAGAAACGAGTAAAAAATGCGCCGAAGTTTCTTCGGGGCAATCGAGTTTTCTGTACAGCGTATAATCAAGGCCATCGAAAATAGATCTATCTTTCGGTGGTCTCGGTACAATGCTGTATGACCCGCGGCCCATGAATCTTTAACAACAGCCCGGTGGTGGCCTATCCTATATCGTTGCCACAAGCACGATTATGGCTAATTTTAACCTTAAATAAAATAAAAACTACTGAGGCTAGAGGGCTGCAATTTGTGCAATTTGGTATGTTTGATGATTGGAGGGTGGATGATTAATATACCAATTTGCAGCCCTCTAGCCTCAGTAGTTTTTAAGATCTGAGGGCGGACAGAAAAAGTGCGGACAGAATAAATTGTGGATGGACAGACCAACCCGGCACAATAGTTTTCTTTTCAGAAAACTAAAACGATTTCACTTTGGAAATAAAACTATTAATCTATTACACATTATTCTGTCGCAAGATCAAATAGCATAACAACAACAATATAAACAACAACAAAATACAGTAGGCTTATGTCTCTATATTTATCTAAGAATGCCCCATGAGGGTATTAAAACACATCACCAACCTCTTAACACTACCCATAAGTACCAACAATCCCATTTTTTTTCTCTGTTGCATACCCTTGCATTCAAGTCACCAAGCACAACCACCCTTCCAGATTTTCTAACCACAGCCAGTCACAAATTCAGACTATCCTAATAACACTATATTCTTACTTTAATCTACTTTCATTACACACACACACACACACACACACACACACACACACACACACACATATATATATATATATATATATATATATATATATATACATACATTCATACATACACACACACACACACACACACACACACATATATATATATATATATATATATATATATATATATATATATATATATATATATATATATATATATATATATATACAGGGTCATGCATGGGAGATACCGCTTAACATCTGGTACCATAAAGCAAATAATTAGGAAAACCAGAAACTTTCCAGTGGAGTGATCAAGTGAGGACCACCTACCTAAGTGAATCTAACGTGCAAGAAGTCCAATGACAGATATGATTCATGAGAGGGAACCTGCACCATTGACAGGGAATCGCACCTTAATTGCATGCAGGAAAAGTGTCCTGACAGGAGGTTGTTAGTCCTTTAGTGCTATTATAAGACAGGGGGCTTGCTAGCAAGTGTTTACAGGAGAAGATCAATGCACTGTACCTTCCGGAAAGACATACATGTGTGCACACAGTTCATTTTTATGAATGAACCTAATTGACATTTACACCAAAACTAAATTTGAATAAAAGATAATGAATTGAATATGGCATTGTAAATTTTCGAATCTTATCTAAATGCATAATTATAAGCACACAGTTTATCTTTGTGAATGAATCTAACTGATATTTACCCTAAAACTAGACTTGAATAAAATATAGTGAAATGAATATGGTATTGCAAATTTTCGAATCTCATCTAAATGCATAATTATATGTACATACAGTTATTTTTGTGAATGAAACTGATTGATATTTACTCTAAAACTAAATCTGAATAAAATATAATGCATTGAATATGGCATTGCAGATGTTCGAATCTCATCTAAATGCATAATTATACGTACATACAGTTTATTTTTGTGAATGAAGCTAATTGATATTTACCCTAAAACTCAATTTGAATAAAATATAATGCATTAAATATGGTCTTGCGAATTTTCGAATTCCATCTAAATACATATATCAAGTACACAAATACATACGTGTGTACATGCCGTTCATTTTTATGAATGAACCTTATTTACAGTTACCCCAAAATCCCAAATTTGAATTGAACATAATGAATATGCTCTTGAGTATTTCCGAATCTCCTGCTAAATATTTAACTAAGAATGTATATGTACTGTTACTACGGAATCAAGTGCACAAATTCATACGTGTATGTATACTGTTCATTTTCATGAACGAACTTATTTTACAATTACCCCAAAATACCAAATCTGAATTAAACATTATAAATATGCTCTTTAGAATTTCCGAATCTCATGCTCAATACACGATTAAAGGTTCACATTTACGCATTTTTGTTATTACGATAAAAGGACAAAGCATTTTTTACTTACATTAGCTATAGTTGGTGTAAAAGGGACCGTGACTCTTGAACCTGCCAAAGATAAAAAAAAAAAAAACTCATTATGGACGATAATAGCATTGTATAGCCAAAAGGCAGGAACGGAGAAATTACTTATTGGTGGTAAATCTCTATACATGTTGTTGCTAAAAAATACTGTGTTCAGGAAAATGGTTCTTGAAAACTTTGCAGTGATTTGTTTTATTTTACTTTATACATGCACACACACACATATATATATGTATATATATATATATATATATATATATATATATATATATATATATATATATATATATATATATATATATATATATATATATATATATATATATATATATATATATATATATATATATATATATATATATATATATATATATATATATATATATATATATTATATATGCATGTATATATGTGTATATAACATTTTTAAGAGAGAGAGAGAGAGAGAGAGAGAGAGAGAGAGAGAGAGAGTGATAAAATCCTAACTCTGCTAGGAATATTACCAATTTAAAAAGTAAGTTACGAAGAAATAAAAAAAAACAAATACACAAATAAAAAAAATAAACAAATGAATGCATACACGGAAGAAAACCGAGTGTGGTTCCACACGCAACATAAAATAAAAATAAAAAAACACATAACCAATATTTAAAGGAAAAAAAAATCTGAGCCGCAACTCTGCAGAGGAAGAATCGACTGACACAGTATTTTTTTTTCCCTTTCGACCCCGAAACCTAAATTAGGTCATCAACTTAAACGGAAGGAAATTAAACTGATTTACAGTGTCGTATATTTAAACACCGAGGCATGTGTGACTTGTAAATGGCGTGCTTGGGCGTGCTGGCGGAAGGCGTAAATAAAATCAAAACGGTTAATTAAAAACAAGATGGCTCGAGGGGGCCGCTCTCACAATCTATCTAAGGCTTCATAAATTGCCTTCACGCAAATTCCTCTTTTTATCAGTAATAATAATAATAATAATAATAATAATAATAATAATAATAATAATAATAATAATATCAATCGCCTGGATATGCAAACTCAGAAAAACTGACACAGTTGTTCTAATAATAATAATAATAATAATAATAATAATAATAATAATAATAATAATAATAATAATAATAATAATAATAATAATAATTATTATTATTATTATTATTATTATTATTATTGAGAAACAAACCTACAATGTACATATATTTAAAGATGAATCTGTACAGAGAGCGTTCGGGAATCTGTACAGATTCATCCTTAATTATATTATGTACATATACAGTATATAACTGTAACCTGTTTCTCCATTTCAAGACTCATGCTACTATAATAATAATAATAATAATAATAATAATAATAATAATAATAATAATAATAATAATAATAATAATAATAATAATAATAATAATAATAATAACGATGAAATGGTAGGTTTATACCAGACCTATTGACAATCTGATGAAAATTACAAAAAAATAAAAAAGTTTTTCAACCACCTGGACATGCAAAGCGAACAATAATTACCATCTCTCCTTTAACCTCCCACCGTAAAAGAATTAAGTAAATGTAAGAGTACAGAGCTAATTAAGGAAGATAAACATACGTGAAACCAAAGCATACGTCTGTATAACAGGCCTCGACCAGCATTTTTGGTGGTACGTTACCACGTTTCGAAAGATGTGTATCCCTCTACTTGTTTGTAAATCATGATGCATAAGATTCCGTTCTATAACACTATTTTACATAAAGCTTGAGGTCACTGGAATAGCTTCACAGTATATTGAGGTCATTCGGAATACTTCTACAAAATCTTGAAGTCACTTCGAGGACATTTGGAACCACCCTACGAACTCTTGAGGTCACCTAGAGGTCATTCACAACAGAGCTACAATACCTGAGGTCATTAGGACCAGCTCTACAAAAACTTGAGGTCATTCGGAGCATCTTTACAAAACTTTGAGGTCATTCGTTCAGAACATAGCTACAAAACCTTAAGATCCGGGGTCATATGCAACCTTTAAAAAATATAACTTAAGGAATATGACTGTGACATTGAAGAATTTCATATATATATATATACATATATATATATATATATATATATATATATATGCATCTATATATATATATATATATATATATATATATGCATCTATATATATATATATATATATATATATATATATATATATATATATATATATATATATATATATATATATATATATATATATATATATATATATAGATGCATAGACAAATAGATAGATAGACATAGATATATAGATATATGTGTGTGTGCATGCATAATGTATGTAGCCTACAGAAATAAGTAATGAAGAAGGCAAAAAATAAAACGGGAAGAATATGACAAATTTTTTTTTTTTTTAGTTAACACAATATCGATACGAAACTGCTAATGCACAGTTAGAATTAAGTCTACCGTCCAAGAGAAAAATAAGAAAAGCCTCCGCCATTTGTAGACAGAATGTACAAAAACTCCAGGTGATGAACAAAGAGACAAGAAACATTAGGAACTCTCCAAAAGGTGCTGAATTGTAAAAACCCCGCAAAGTTGTTAAATCAATAATCATAAAATAATATACTTCTTGAGCTTAAAGGATAATAATAATTCTTGCGGAAAAAGTTATATCATCACTTTTATTACCACAATATAATTATCATGCGGTAGCAAGGGCAGCAGTAAGAATAATCAAATAAAGGAAATGAAAAGGGGATCCCACCATATTCTGAACCTTATTACCTGTTATTCGTACCGAAACACCTGCTCTTTCAAGCATTAC
This sequence comes from Macrobrachium rosenbergii, assembly GCF_040412425.1. NCBI lineage: Eukaryota > Metazoa > Arthropoda > Malacostraca > Decapoda > Palaemonidae > Macrobrachium > Macrobrachium rosenbergii. The sequence goes on along the minus strand of NC_089757.1, from coordinate 35,780,261 downwards.
CAAGTAATTTATTTCCTTAATTATTTTAATATTAAGTCAGCCTTCAGTTGCATGAAAGCATGAATAGCAAAGGTCAAACTGGAACATAGGAATAATGAAGGAAGCTTTTGACTTCATTAAAGTCCACGTCCCCGTAGGGAGGTAGTGCCGTCAGTGCACCTCATGCGGTGCACTGTAGGCATTACTTAAGGTTCTTTGCAGCGTGCCCTCGGCTCCTAGCTGCAACCCCTTTCGTTCCTTTTACTGTACCTCCTTTCATACTCTCTTTCTTCCATCTTACTTTCCACCCTCTCCTAATAATTGATTCATAGTGCAACTGCTTTGAGGTTTTCCTCCTGTTACACCTTTCAAACCTTCTGCTGTCGATTTCCGTTTCAGCGCTGAATGACCTCATAGGTCCCAGTGCTTGGCCTTAGGCCTAAATTCTATATTCAATTTAATTAAAGTCCACGTCAGGAGTAAGGATTATGTAATAAAGTTGCATATCTAAAGAAATAAAATAATTTATCAAGTTAAACTGACAGAAGTGTCCCAGTTACTGCAAACTTACAAGTCTTAATTATTATTTATCAAAATTTTCCTTTCCATTAGATACATTTTCTTCCTTTCTTTTTGCCTAGGCCGTTTTGTTCTCTATGATTTTAGTAATATTCTGAACCACAGAATACTAAGACTAAGACATTACCACCTTAAAGAAATTCTCATTGTATTTTATAATTTACTGACATTTTTATCTATTTATTTGTTAATTAATTTTCTAATAACCAATCACTTTTTTCTGTATTTCCTATTACCTTCTGTTACTTCTTTCAAAGGAACACTATAATATTCTTTGGAAGCTACAATGTCAAGTAAATGGCCCCTCTGGGCTTGTTCCATATGAATAGGTTGCATTTTCTGAATAATAATAATAATAATAATAATAATAATAATAATAATAATAATAATAATAATAATAATAATAATAATAATAATAATAATAATAATAATTCATTTTTAAGAGAACTGGTTACACTTAAAAATTCTACCTTGACAGATAGTTAATCAGACAATATATCAGTGTTTTTTTTCAGCTGTTAAAGACAATGACAACAATTACGATTTTTTTCTGCTAATGAAAAAGAACCCTCAGATTAGAAAGAGGTTACCTCCACCTGTCATTTGAAAAAATAATAATGTTTACGCTCAAAGCCTAACGGATAACAAACAGTGTTTAGACGCTGCCTTTGGCAAATAATTCACGAGTTATAGTAAAGAAATACAATGAAGTTTTGTAACTTTAAACTATGGTAAAACAGATGTATGCCACAAAACCTCTGTTACCTAATATTCTGGCCACACATTAGGTTCTTCGTGACTCACGTACAAATCCTGCTCCAAACTTTTCAAAAGTCGTTTGACAACTTTACACTGGTGAATTGCCGGCAAATTCATCAATTTCCAGTTCCAAAACCAAAATATCAGGTATCAGCAACGCAGAATTCCCAGCTCTCAGTTTTACCGAAAGAAGAAAATGTCAAAATTGAGCCCAATGCTCTAATGAGGTCCGACCACAAAACGACACCTCTGTTGAAAGTCTACAAATCGTGCAGGTGGAGGAGCCCTTCCTATACCTGACCGTCGAAAGGAGGAGGAGGAGGAGGAGGAGGAGGAGGAGGAGGAGGAGGAGGAGGAGGAGGAGGAGGATATCGGAAAGAGGATAGGAAGTGCAGGGGGAGGTAGGGAAGGGAGAGGAGAGTGGAGGGAGGGGGAGGAGAGTGGAGGGAGTGGGAGGGGAGTGGAGGGGAATGGGGAAGGGTAGGAGAAGGGAGTGGAATAGGAAGGAGAATAGGAAGTGACGGGTTAGGGGAGGGTAAGGGTTGGAAGGAGGAAGATGGGGAGGAGAGGGAGGGGAGGGGGAAAAGGGGTAGGGGAAAAGGTAGGGGAAGAAGAGGGAGGAAGAGTGACAGAGGTGTTGAACGGGGAACATGAGGAGATCGGAAGGAGAATAGGAAGTGCAGGGGAAGGGGGGAGAAGGGGAGGGGGAGAGGGGAGAAGGGGATGGGGGAAGGGGTTTGTCGAACGGGGAACGTGAGAATTTCGTCCGTCGGTGATGGATTGGCGGTAGACCCGGTAACCGCAACACAATGCGGAACCGCGCAAGGTACCGAGCCATCTTATTTGTCTCTTCATTGTTGAGGACCTCAGCTCCGGTTCTTCCCCCACCCCCAAGGATAAATGCAATTTCAGCATTTCCTGAAAATTCACTTCTCGAAAATAACAAGTAAAAAATTCGCCGAAGTTTCTTCGGCGCAATCGAGTTCTCTGTACAATCGCTACAGCGTATAATCAAGGCCACCGAAAATAGATCTATCTTTCGGGGGTCTCGGTATAATGGTGGATGAGCTGCGGGCCATGAAACTTTCGTTGGTCTCGGTATAATGCTGTATGTGCAGCGGCCAATGAAACTTAAAACGCGGCCCGGTGGTGGCCTATCCTATATAGTTCCCAGAAGCACGATTATGGCTAAATTTAACCTTAAATGAATTAAAAACTACTGAGGCTAGAGGGCTGCAATCTGGTATGTTTGATGATTGGAGGGTTGATGATCAACATAACAATTTGCAGCCCTCTAGCCTCAGTAGTTTTTAGATCTGAGGGCGGACAAAAAAAGTGCGGACAGAGAAAACAGCGGACGGACAGACGCAGCCGGCGCAATAGTTTTCTTTTACAGAAAACTAAAAATAACAAATATTAAAAAATAAAAATAATAAAAAAATTCCTGGGAAAGTTAAGTTAATACACGTTTGAGACGCTTCAGCATTTCCTGAAGTTCAGTTCTAACAAATAAAAATTAAAAAAATAATAATAAAAAAACTCTTCGGAAAATTGATCTGCGTTCGGGATGTTTTTTTCTGTGTACTTATGACGCCGTCCCTCTTCTGTCATTTATAGAAATTTTCTTGAGCAATTTCTTCTTGCGGGATTTCTTGCAGTTCAGAGGAAGTTCAAAATAGAGGAAGAGACTAAAGAATTTACAATAGTCAACGAAAAATTATTTGAAATATGAAAGACCATCTATGCAATATATATATATATATATATATATATATATATATATATATATATATATATATATAAATATATATATATTTATATATATGTGTGTATATATATTACAATATATAGGCTATATATATTATATATATATATGTATGTATATATATACATATATATATATATATATATATATATATATATATATATATATATATATATATATACATATGTAAACTACGTTCTAAGAGAGAGACAGAGAGAAGCGAGAAAGAGAAAAAAACGAATACGTCCTATTCCCTTGTGCTTTTGTAAAAGAAAAGCTCTAAAATTCCTAACACCTGCAGCTAATGCTAATCATCGCATGCAAAAACACTCACTTATTAGTGTCGTGTTGCAAATATCATAAACATGTCAATATTTCTTCATAGTAGTATGCAACAACGAGGTACAGCAACAACTAAGTTGCTAAAAAAAAAGAAAAAAGATAAGAAACACATGAAAACGATGAAGAATTCCCAGCTTGTGTGAAAAACAAGTTTGAATATTTTGACACATTCCGTCAGATAATTAGGCAAAAATATAACTTACTAAAGTAACATATTATATTGTCTCATATATTTTGCAAGCGCTCTTTATATTTGGATTGTTCTCATAATGGTTAATGTCCTGACAGTGCTTGCCATTATGAATTTATTCTTGTTATCTGGCCCCAATTCCTTGATAACTACGATACTAAATAGAATAAAAAATTCAACCGAACACCTGACAGGAACAACTTAGCAATTTCAGTTCAAATTTATTAGTCTAGTACAGAAGCTGGATAATAAGCCTGATTTAATTTATTAGAAGTGTATTATTTCTAAAGAGAGGTTTTTCCATTTTGATACATATAAAAATACGTTAGCCAACAATTAATGCTTTTGGCTTTAAAGGAAAATGTTTGTGTTAAAACTCAGTAATGTGTTTTGGGTTGATGATATCGAATAAAGTTGCAAAATTGTTTCCAATATCAAAAAAGAATGTAGAAATTTTGCAATTTCCATGTGCTTACTGACACGAGTGTGTGTGTGTATATATATATATATATATATATATATATATATATATATATATATATATATATATATATATATATATATATATATATATATATATAATATATATATATATATATATATATATATGTACATATATATATATATATATATATATATATACATATATATATATATATATATATATATATATATTATATATATATATATATATATATATATATATATATATATAATATGTATATAATATATATATATATATATATATATATATATATATATATATATATAATATATATATATAACAACCTTTCATAGTACATGCGCAGTATGAGTATATCTGACAGGGTTAGAAACAGTGATATAAAGCTGCGTTTACGGTAACAAATGGTTTGGTCACATAGAAAGAATGGAAGATATCAGGCTGGTTGCAAAGTGAGTCTCGCTCTGTAGTTTTGGGAGTATGGAGGAGGAGACTAACATCTGACATGTATGTGTGTGGGTCAGTAGTTGTGTAGGAGTGGTGGGCGGGGGTGGAAGAACTGTTGATGACCCTCCTGTGAAAACTAGTAATTTGCCCAGGTGTTCTAGAAGTGTGATTCACAGGTTAATGAACGACTGAGTCTGTTGACTGTTTGGTGTTTTTGATCTCTGTAGAGTTACCCCCTGTTTAGAAAGTGGCTTATTAATGATAAATCACACCCACACACGCATATATATATATATATATATATGTGTGTGTGTGTGTATAAATAAATAAATATATACATATATATATATATATATATATATATAGTATATATATATATATATATATATATATATATATATATAAATATATATATATATATATATATATATATATATATATATATATATATATATATATATATATATATATATATATAAAGTAATACATCTACTACTTTGATGAAAACATATCCTAATACGTTTACCAATGTCTGTGAAAGTCTTGACAACATTAACTTCAAACTTCCTGTAGACCATCGCAAGAAAAAAAAAACCACCCCCGACATTTTCCATACGTCGTACACAATTTACTTCCAGCTACACCAACGCCCCCGACCCAACCCGACGCCCATAAAAACACAAGGCAACCCTATGTCAATAGTGTAAAGCGTAAGTGTAACTCTGTCATGCTGACACGTAACTATAACCCCTACATCAGGATCCTCAAGAGAATTTAGTGAAATATGCACGAACCAGGAGTGCTGGCGAGTGGCTCCGGAGAGATTACGACCGCACTACGCGCATGCGAGTAAGCCGCTTGTGGACCTACTGGGACGGCTTTTGCTTCTTTTATGCTGCCTCGTTCAGGTGCCAGTGTTGTTTTGTGAATTCTTTTTAATAAATAAAAATGGCTGGAATGGCACTTCATGCGTTAACTGGAAACTAATATAATTGAAGCAAACGCTGCGTTTGACCTATGCTGAGGTCACTTCAGCGTTGAACGGGAAATTGAGGAGAATGCAATAGGTTTGAAAGGTGTACAGAGTAAAACCTAAATAGTTCCACTCATAAACAATTAAGTAGAGAGTGGTGGAAAGAAAGGCAGAAGAAAAAGAATATGAATGGAGGTACAGTAACAGGAATGAAAGGGGTCGCAGCTAGGGGCCGAAAGAACGCTACAAAGAAGCTTGAGTAATGCCTAGGTGAGGGGCACTGATGGCACTACCTCCATACATTGGTGTAGTTTTGTGGAATGCATCTGTCAGAGTAAAAAAAACTGTTGAGATATTTCCCTCTTGACGTGTTAAGAGTATTCAAATTATTGCATTATTGAAGGTTATTCAGTAGCTATGTTTATTTCGTAGTCATGGCTAAAATTTCTTTCTAAAACTGTACAATCAATATTAATTCTTTTTTTTTTACAGAATTGTTTGAAATAAGGCCAGCGATTTTAATTTTTAATGGTTAGCACTCCTCGTACGAACCAGATATTTTTCCTTACGAACCAGATTCCTGTTTCAGTGGAATCCATAATACGACCATCAAACAAAATGGATGAAAGGATGAAACAAATTTATTATTATTATTATTATTATTATTATTATTATTATTATTATTATTATTTAGGCCAGCGATTTTAATTTTTAACAGCTAGCATTCCCTGTATGAACCAGATATTTTTTCCTTACGAACCAGATTTCTGTTTCAGTGGAATCCACAATACGGCCATAAAAAAAATGCATGAAAGAATGAAACAAATTTATTATTATTATTATTATTACTGAGAATGAGGTGGACCCACCCTCTCTTAAACAACTCCTGTTAACTGGCTGCCTAATTTGAGGTACTTTTATATCGAGTCTTCCCCATTTTAAGGACAACTCAAAAATAAAATTAAGAAAGACTCAATATAAAATTAACTCGGAAGATGCAGCCATCCTAGTTAACAGGACTTCTTCTTCTTCTTTCTTCTTCTTCTTCTTCTTCTTCTTCTTTCTTCTTCTTCTTCTTCTTCTTATTAAAATTATTATTATTATTATTATTATTATTATACATTATTATTATTATTATTATTATTATTATTATTATTATTGTTGTTATTATTATTATTATTGTTATTATTATTATTATTATTAATGTTGTTGTATTTGTTGGTATCTTTCCCATTAACATTGTATCTTGTCATTATTATTATTATTATTATTATTATTATTATTATTATTATTATTATTATTATTATTATTATTATTATTATTATTATTATTATTAATGTTGTGGTATTTGTTGGTATCTTGCTCAGCATCATCGTCATCTTTGTCATTATTTATTATTATTATTATTATTATTATTATTATTAATGTTGCTGCATTTGTTGGTATCTTGCTCATCATAATCGTTCGTCTTTGTCATTATTATTATTATTATTATTATTATTATTATTATTATTATTATTATTATTATTATTATGCACTCTCCAGCAAACTTCAAAATAATAGCACAAACATCCTCAACAGGAAACGGCGACGGAGAAACAAAATCCATCAATCACCATTTCTACGCAGAAATTATCGACAATTACGAGATCCTACCTTATCAATTACACGTTTACCAAATTGTCAAAACTTCCTGCGCGAATACGGGGCAATGAAAGACAACTGCAATGCAACAGGCACCAAAGCAAAAAAAAAAAAATACGGAAAGTAATGACATAAACTTGCTTATTTCTCACCACCCTTCGTTCTCTATCTAATTGCAAGCGTTGCATACGGCGGATATGGGGAAAGCAGACAGATAACCAATAATTGTGTTAATAACACGGTCACCATTGCGTCTGAAGTATAGAGATGTTGCATGTTGCATGTGCAACATAAGGACGTATTAAAAAAAAAAATTTCCGTACGGGGGGTTAGTTCCGTCAGTTCACCTCACACAGTGCACCGTAGGCGTTACTTAAGGTTCTTTGCAGCGTCCCTTCGGCCAATAGTTGCAACCCCTTTCGTTCCTTTTACTGCATCTCCGTTCATAATGCACCCCTTCCATCTGACTTTCCAGCATCTCCTCTTTCATTCATTTTACTGCACCTCCGTTCATAATGTCCCCCTTCCATCTTACACTCCACCCTCTCTAACAATTGTTTCATAGTGCAACTGCGAGGTTTTTCCTACTGTTGCACCTTTCAAAACTTATTACTGTTTCAGCGCTGAATGACCTCATATGCCCTAGCGCTTGGCCTCTGGCCTAATTCTTTATTCCATATATTCTTCTAAGGCTTTTTACATAATTATTCTGGAATGAGTCAGCCTCAAGGGGACATACTAAGACCTTCTTGATTTATACCAATTTGTCTTAGAAATAAGAGAAAATATGAATTCGGATTTACATACTACATCGTACATGTACAAAACACGATAGATACGAATGGACCATGTCAAAGGCTCAATTGTTTTCATCAGTTCTTTAAAAAGCAGTGATATTTTCTGAATCTATATTAATTACGGAATTGTAACAAGAAAATGTTTAAAACGTTTTACAACGTAAAAAACTCAAATACTGTCAAATAATATCTTTGAAATTAGTTACTCCTCCTTCTAAGGATGAAGGATCATCAGACATATTTTATATATATAAATATATATATATATATATATATATATATATATATATATATATATATATATATATATATATATATATATATATATATATATATATATATGATTGTCTGCATGCTGCAAATTATTATTAATTACGTCGAGTCAAACAGCATCTCCGTTTCCTTGCCGGAAGACATTAGAATAACAAAAACGACATGGGAAAATAATAAAGTTGTGTCTTCGAAATAAGTAATTTTATAGAAAGAGTACTGCTAAAGAATACTGTCGAGTACGCATCGCATTGCAGATGAGGACGCCTGATGACGGGAGTAAAATAAAGACAACGCTTTTCTTTTGTTTTGTCAAGGCTAAGAGAAGAAGAAGAAGAAGAAGAAGAAGAAGAAGAAGAAGAAGAAGAAGAAGAAGAAGAAGAAGAAGAAGAAGAGGAAGAGTAGGAGGAGGAGGAGGAGGAGGAGGAGGAGGAGGCGGAGTCGATATGGATATGAGGACAAACAATGGATTTTGCTCAAATGAGACCTGGGGAAGTTTGCAATCAGAAAACATAAAACAAGACACGGAACTCCATTAGACACTTGCAAATGAGTCCCCACATTAAGATATGTGTTTTTTAACCTTTCTCGAACGTCTTATTAACTAAGAAAATGACAGTTACTTAGAACATGGCAATTCTCTCTCTCCTCTCTCTCTCTCTCTCTCTCTCTCTCTCTCTCTCTCCTCTCGAGACACAAGGCATTCTTCCAGATGTTGTCCGTTCTCACCATCATAATTATAATTTCAATAATGTTTTGAGCATGACACCTTACAAAATACTGCTTGCCTGTTTCCTCTCCATCAGGGCTTGGTCTCTCTCTCTCTCTCTCTCTCTTCTTCTCTTCTCTCTCTCCTCGTATACCCAACATAACAAAGCACTCTCTCGCCTCTGCTATTATCCATATTAAAGACCCAGTAAGGGGAATATACACCAAGCTCCGCTATTAGCGAAGCCGAGCGCTCTTAATTTACCCAAGGGAAGGGAGGTGCTGGGGGGAAGGGGGGAAGGGAAGAGGTTTGGAGAGGGGGGAAGGGAAGGCAACCAGAGCGAGAGAGTCCTTGCTGTTATAATAACGGACAAAACCAGGTATCAACTAATTATGTATTTCTGGTTGCAAATTGAGGGTTGCAGAGAAAAGGTCTCTTGGAATATATATTTGTGTGTGCGTTCTCTCTCTCTCTCTCTCTCTCTCTCTCTCTCTCTCTCTCTCTCTCTCTCTCTCTCTGTCCTTTTTTTAATCTATGAGAAATGTTTTAGACAAATGATGAAACACCAGGGATGAGCGTTTAAACCAGAATCCTTTCCGTGTTTTGATATCTTAAATTCTTCTTAGGCATTATCAGACTTTCAGCAGTAAGGCTGACGACAAAAAAATTATTATCTCAAAAAGTACCAAGTGACGCGCATGCGCTAGTCATAAAGATAAGCAACTAAATGGCGTTTATAATTATTAGAAATAATTATTGGAAATAATTTTCAGTAAGCACTATTGCCTCTTTATTTCGACAACCTCTCTGAGCAATGGAACTTAAAAAATAATACCTTCTAGTGTTAACTGACACCTCACCTTTGTATTAGCCGTTCATAAGAATGCACATAGATTTCTATTCCTCTTGCAACTTCTATATATATATATATATATATATATATATATATATATATATATATATATATATATAATATTATGTACATACATATGTATAACATACATATATATATATATATATATATATATATATATATATATGTATGTATATATATATATATGAGTATATATATATATATATATATATATATATATATATATATATATATATATATATATATATATATATATATATATTTTATATATATATATATATATATATATATATATATATATATATATATATATATATGTATATGTATATATATATACGAGTATATATATATATATATATATATATATATATATATATATATATATATATATATATATATATGTATATACATTTACTGGAAACTTAAAAGAGTAGAGATTCTATCTATAAAATAATATATAAATCATTTTACTTTTGCAATATCGCTGTAGTGGAATAACCTTTATCCTTACACTAACCTATTATTGCTAAAATTCAGTCATCTGGGCTGACTTTTTTTCGTTTTTTTCTCTTTTTTTCGGGAGACAAAAGACCACACAGTGTGAGTACGGGCTAGCAAGGTGAAGAGAGAGAGAGAGAGAGAGAGAGAGAGAGAGAGAGAGAGAGAGAGAGAGAGAGAGAGAGAGAGAGAGAGAGAGAGAGAGAGAGAGAGATAAGGTAAAGAATTTCAGCCAATTTCCATAAAGTCACAGAGAGAGAGAGAGAGAGAGAGAGAGAGAGAGAGAGAGAGAGAGAGAGAGAGAGAGAGAGAGAGAGAGAAGAGAGATGGAAAGGAATTTCAGCCACTTCATAAAGTCACAGAGAGAGAGAGAGAGAGAGAGAGAGAGAGAGAGAGAGAGAGAGAGAGAGAGAGAGAGAGAGATAAAATGTGGACGATGAGAATAAGAATTTAGGAAAATTTTCATAAGGTCGTCGTTTCATTTGTTTCGATTTGTTAAAAAAAAAAGTAAAAAAAAAACTCCTCTGCATCTGTCAATGCGATTATTGCAAAACTCATTCCTCCGTATTTGTCAATGCTATTTTTCCATAAGTAAAACCAACTCCTCTGTATCTGTCAATGCGGTTGTTACAAAAAAGAAACGAAAAAAAAGACTCCACAGTATTTGTCAATCCGTTTATTACAAGAGACCAAAAAAAAGACACCACTGAATTTGTCAATGCGGTCGCTCCAAAAACAAAAAACTCCTTTGCATTTGTCAAGGCAGTTGTTAAAAAGAAAAACTCACTTGTATTTGTCAATGCGGTTGTTACTAAAACAAAAAAAAACAATGTATTTGTCAATGCGGTTGCTCCAACTAGAAAAAGGCAACAAAACCCCTCCGTATTTGTCAATGTGGTTGTAGCAGAAAACAAACAATAAAAAACTCTTTTTATTTGTCAATACGATTGTTACTAAAAACAAAAACAAAACGAAAAACTTTCCTGTATCGGTCAGTACAGTTGTTACAAAAACAAAAACAAAAAACAACTCCTCTGTACTTACCAAAGCTTCAACAAACTACAAAATAACTACTCTGTACTTGTCAGTGCAGTTACAACAAAAAACTACAACAAACTACAAAACAGCTACTCTGCACTTGTCAATACAGTTGCAACAAAAAACTATGACAAACTAAAAAAAAACTACTCTGTACTTGTCAATGCAGTCACAACAAAAAACTACAACAAACTACAAAAAACCACTCTGTGCTTGTCAATGCAGTCACAACAAAAAACTACGACAAACTACAAAACAACCACTCTGTACTTATCAACGCAGTTACAACAAAAAACCCACAACAAACTACAAAACAACCACTCTGCACTTGTCAATACAGTTACAACAAAAACTACAACAAACTACAAAACAACTACTCTGTCCTAATCAACGCAGCTTCAAAACGTCCAGCACAGCAGAGACTGCAACTCTGCAGTTCGCAAACCCTGTGAGAAGCTCCAGAATTTCTTTCAGGTCACGTAACAGCAAATAACCCTCATTACCTCACTAACTCGCCATCCCGGGGCCGGAAATGACTGCAGACAATTTGGTCAAGCTTGGAAGGGATGAAAGGGGAAACGCTAGACTACTTTTCGATCGCTCCTCCAAAGAAAGACTTCCTCTCCATTGGAGAAAGGAGAAGAGGACGAATTCTGTCGTACTGCAATCAGAAGGTGGTAAAAGGCGTTTGCCAGTATTTATTCCGGCTGCTGAGCAAGTTTGGCAAAATTCAGATTTCACGTGTAGTTGATATGATATGTATGTATGTATATGTATATATACATGTATACTGCATATATAACAGATTTATTTATACGCACGTATGTATATATATATATATATATATATATATATATATATATATATATATATATATATATATACATATAAGGCCATGTATATTTAAATAACTAAATATATATATATATATATATATATATATATATATATATATATATATATATATATATATATATATATATATATATATATATATATATATATACTGTATATATACATATATATATATATATACTGTATATATATACATATATACACATTATATATAACAAATAAATATATATATCTATATACATATACATATATAAAACTATATAAATATTTTGGAAGCAATTTTTTTACAAAAGGAACTATCATAGACTACACCCATTTGTGTTTGAAATGCCTTCTTAGAGAGAGAGAGAGAGAGAGAGAGAGAGAGAGAGAGAGAGAGATAGAGAGAGAGAGAGAGAGAGAACACTTCCATGAATGCTTGAACTGAGGAAATAGGTCGCAGCATTTGTACGAATGGAAACAACAGATGCCTCAAGTTTTATGCGAAGGCAAATGTAGGTACATTTCTGCATATGTGTGTTCACTGATTTTCCAGGTGATGCAAGAAGAAATAGTCGTTAAATAAGCGATAAGGTAGTGTCGCTATGTATCAAGTATAATATATGGGGAGTTGTAGGTTTGGTTTTGAATTGTGGTATATATATATATATATATATATATATATATATATATATATATATATATATATATATATATATATATATATTTATATAATATATATATGTATATATATAAATATATAGCCTACATATATATAGAAGATATATATATATATATATATATATATATATATATATATATATATATATATATTCCCTGAATACGTTATGCCTATTAATTTTACCTCGCCTATCGTATTTCTCAGCAGAAACCGCTGCCTACAAAAAAAAAAAAAAAATTTAGGACTGGGAATTCATTTAACTACTGTACCTGTACAATATCAGAAGTACTACCGACTAACAGTCATCTGTCGATTCTGACTCATTTTATAATATTTAAGTAGATATAAACTCCATATCTTTGTATTAAGCCATGTTATTTGCCCGGTTAATTTTTGTTACAGTAATAATACGACGGTACGCTGACAGATGGCGCTAGTATACGTCTCATCATCATAGAAGTCTTTAAAACCTTTGTTTTTTTTAGTTGAAAATAAGGTGAATTCAAATTCACCTAATTTTGTTCAATAATTTCCCTTTTCTCGTATATATAATTCCATGTAATATGTTTGGATTTACACTTGTATAAGAAATAATATTTCTGGTCAAAGATGCAAGAAATTGCTTGTCCTTGTTCTAGAGATAATTCTCCATCATGGTGCGCAGAATATATCCTTTATTTTAAAAAGACATGTGAATAATTTTAAGAAACAAAAGCTACCGTTTCCGCCGCAGAAAATATAATTAGCGGCCAACGGCCTTTGTTCTTGGAAGGTGATATAACTCGCTCACAAGAGGAGGATACAGATACGGAGATACAGTTTCCCGATTAACCATAAAATTTCTACCGATACAGAAGAGGGAGAGAATGAAAATAAAATGATAAGACTGTAATACCACTAGCATCAATGAGTCGCTTACAGGGACAAGATACAGAGATACAGTTTCCCGGTTAACCATAAAATTGCTACCGATACAGAAGAGAGACGGATGTAATATTACTAACATCAGTGAGTCGCTTACAGGACTAAGATACAGGCACAGAGATACAGTTTCCTGATTAATCATAAAATTGCTACCAATACAGAAGAGAGAAGGAATCCAAGCAAAACAATAACGCAGCGATCTATCGTACACGGGTTTTTCTGCGCAGCGTGGGTTATGGTAGCAAGTGTGTGAGTAAACTGTGTGCAGATGTTCTCAGTGATTTACGATCATCGCACATACACGGGCTATCCAACAAACATCGAGGTTTAAACAGACACATACACGCAAACACACACGCACCAACACCTCGGGACACACACCTACACATGGGGGAACACATACAACTGGTTTGACTTCCTTCATCATCTACTACTACTGCTGCGTTCTGGTCTAGCTTATGTCAGAGAACGCATTATTATTATTATTATTATTATTATTATTATTATTATTATTATTATTATTATTATTATAAGAAAACTTCCATCACGGAAATTATATTAGCTTAAGGTCCACAATAATATAATAGTTTAAGACACGTGTAAAATTTATGAAAGCTTTCGAACCCTACTTATGGGTGACTGAAGATGAACCCGGAGGGTTCTAAAGCTTTTATAAATTTTACATGAGCCTTAAGCAATTATATTATTGTGGACCCTTGGAACAGTTATTATTGTTATTATTATTATTATTATTATTATTATTATTATTATTATTATTATTATTCAAAAGATGAACCCTATTTATATGGAATAAGCCCACCAAAGGGGCCACTGACTTGAAATTCAAGCTTCCAAAGAATATCATGGTGTTCATTAAGATGTAAAAAGAAGTAAAGGGAAATTCAGAAAGAAGCGATACCACTTATTAAAAACGAAAGAAATAAATTAACAAATGGATAAAAATGTATTAAAATGCAAGGAGAATAGTAAATTAGGGTAGTAATGCATTGCATCTTCGCTTGAACTTCTGAAGAAGAAGTTCCAACTACGCGACAACCTCAGTAGGGAGACTACTCCACAGTCCAGCGGCGTGAGGAATCAAGGACCTCTGGAACTTTGGAGAGGTTCTGCGTTCGAAGTTCGCTTATCGGAGAAGACGCGTTCGTGCAAGACAAATTACGTTCGTGATCGCCAAGTCGAACCATCCGTCACAGTCAAAAGGAACGATCGGTCGTTGCATATTAATATCCCCATTATGAAAACTGTTACACTCATAATGAGGGCTAATTTTCAGTCGTTTCTGCCACGCCTCCCGATACCCTGATAATTTAGTGGCCATAGGAAACAATTCACTCTATTCGACGGTGCTAAACAGAAAACCTGTATAGGATATGGTGAAGGTACAGAATCGCATGATCGCTTACCTGTTTTATTTTTTTTTAAATTAGAACGTGTCATGTAAATATCTCGCCTCACCTGTCATATGGATCATGTAACATGGCCGGTAAAAACTGGGCACATGTACGATGCAGATTGAAATTCTGGAAATGGTTTGAGATAAGAGTAACTGTTGTTGCTACTGTTGTTGATGTTGTTTTTGCTGTTGTTGTAGGTTGATTAAACATTAACCTACGATTGATTAAACCATTCGTATAATTTTATAAAATTTAGTTATAATATTCCTTCACACCATTGAATAAAGGCGAAGTTACCATCAATCGCATAGGAGGCCATAGCCCAGGTTGTATCAACACTACTGTATAACATGTCACAAACATATTGGAAACTTACTGCACACATATCACCAACACGTTGAAAACACCTCAACGATCCGTAAGTGAGGAATGAATCTGGCAAATGCTGGATGATCGTATGAAACACCTGGTTACGAATACCAATAACTCGTTGGCTCGTATTCAACTTGTTTGTGATGTGTGTGCAACAAGATGCCGACGTGTGTTTATGACATTTATGCAACATTACTGAAACAGAATGCTAACTCGTTACGTTGAAAATATAAAAAGATTAAAGAGAAATTGTCAACTGGAGTAACGTAACGGCTGACCTATGGACCTTCTGGGATAAATACCGCTTTTCTGTAACGCTTTCTCAATCATTATTTGCCTGAAGAGAGAGAGAGAGTTTGGTCTCTGAAACGTAGCATTTACTTTCTACATTTTAGCTTTTTTTTTGTGGCTCATATATATATATATATATATATATATATATATATATATATATATATATATACACACACAGACACACACACACTGACATATATAACAAGCTCCTCCTTCGGATACATGTTTCTGCAGAATTCATTCGATCCACCCAAGACATTACTACAAAAACTTGAAATAATGTCTACATTAAAATATATTTATAGTAGCATGAGTCTTGAGATGGAGAAACAAATCCAGTTATGCATGGGTACAAATATATTTAGAAATAAATCTGTACAGAGAGCTTTCAGGAATCTGTTCGAACAGATTCCGAATTGTTCTCTGCAGAGATTTATTTCTAAAATCACGTACCCATACATAACTGTGGATTAGTATCTTCAATACCCACATTATTGTTTTAAGATTATCTAAAGTTTGTCTGGCGTTTTGTACCTTATATTTGAATTAGGTAGGGCCAGGAATAATTTCCCATACTTTAATTACAATTAGTTCTAAGTGATGTTCTAATCTACCGGCCAAAGCAAATATATAAATTGCTGGTAATATAATAACTGTCGCCGGTTCTATTCACATACAATAAGGAACAGTAAACTATTATATTTATCAAGGAGATACGAGCAATTATAGTGAGGTGACAGTACACATACAATCATTATATAAATGTGATTGTAAAATCCAAAATGACCTATTTACTCACATTTGTCGACGCGCTTATAACTACGGGCTTTAAATACAATGAGAATTCCAGCTTTAAACACAAAGTGAATACCTACTTTAAATACAATGAGAATTCCTGCTTTAAATACAATGAAAATTCCTGCTCTAAAAACAATGGGAATTCCTGCTTTAAATACAATGAGAATCCCTGATTTAAACACAATGAGAATTCGAGCTTTAAATACAATGAGAATACCTGCTTTAAATACAATGAGAATTCCTGCTTTAAATACAATGAGAATACCTGATTTAAATATAATGAGAATTCCTGCTTTAAATACAATGAAAATTCCTGCTTTAAAAACAATGGGAATTCCTGCTTTAAATACA
>NC_089757.1:35713264-35758264 GCF_040412425.1 Macrobrachium rosenbergii | reverse complement strand
GAAGAAGAGCGAGAGTGAGTGCTGGGATAGGCTATATAGGCTGGATATATTTCCCCCCTCTCCCCCCAAAAGAGGAGGAGGACCTTGGAGGCCCGTGTGATATCATCTCAAGAGCATATGAGCCTTCGTTCAGAGGTCCATGTAATGAAGAGAATCGTTATTGCTAGGCTAGGATGATTTTTTTTTTTTTACGGGCTGCTCTGGGAGCAAGAGTCCGTGCCGGCAAGTTGTTGGCTAAATAGAAGGAGAAGAAGAAGAAGATGATGATGATGATTTTTCCTCCCCACCCAAAAATGATAAGGACCTTGGAGCCACATGGAAGACGGTCACTCTCAAATGAGAGATCATCTCAGAGCATATAAGCCTTCGCTCAGAGGGCCGAGTAATGATGAGAATCCTTATTGCTAAGCTAGGCTGGATATATTTCCCCCTCCCCGCTCCCCACCCCCTCTCAAAAAAAAGGAAGAGGACCTTAGAGGACCAAGGAGCACCTCGGAGGACGGTTACTCCCAAATGAGGGATCGCCTCAGAGGAGCATATAAGCCTTCGTTCAGAGGCTCCGTGTAATGAAGGGAATCATTACAATTGTCGTCGTGTGTCAGGGCTTAGAAGTGGATGTGGGATTTCCGAAGGTTCTTCCTCGCGAGGGATTTTCCTCACTGGAATTTGTGAGGGATTTTCCTCGCTGGAATTACGCTGAAGGCGCGTTCATAAATCGTGGAGTAAATCCTGAGAGATTTTATTTCCGTATGATTTGTGGAGTTGCGTCTGCTTAGAGTATCGTTTCCCGCTTAGAAGTGGAACCTATACACTGTCAATTTGTCAAAAAGGATTCTCAGTTCCTCGCTGCCCCTGACTTAGGTAGAGATAGGTAGAATATAGAATTTAGGCCAAAGGCCAAGCGCTGGGACCTATGAGGTCATTCAGCGCTGAAACGGAAATTGACAGTAAAAGGTATGAAAGGTGTAACAGGAGGAAAGCCTCGCGGTCGCACTATGAATAAAATATTATGAGTGGGTAGAGAGTAAGATGGAAGAAAGACAATATGAAAGGAGGTACAGTAAAAGGAATGAAAGGGGTTGATTTATTTCCGTAACATGGCGTGGCAACGACTATATGGTAATTAACGTCGTAAATAGTTCTTATAGAGTTGTTTCGTATAGCCTAACATTTATATACTATACCCACCCCGCGATAATAGGTAATTTATCTAATACAAGCAGATACAAAATAAAAAAAAAAAATATATATATATTTGTATATAAATTTATATTATATATATATATATATATATATATATATATATATATATATATATATATATATATAAAATTCCAATAAATAAAAAATACTTGTCAGGACTTACTGCATAAACTGTAAATGGAAGGCATTCGCTTTACAAGCCTCAGAATATAGGGAACGTCATATTCCATATCACCTTCATCATCAGAATCATCATCATCATCATACCCTCATCATCCTAGCTTATTTCTGAAGGCACATTCTCTAGGCCCTCAATTGGCTCACCCTGCGGGCCCGATTTATTTGTCATTCGCAGTTCATTGTTTTGTCAAATAACTTGTTTTCCATTGCCATTATTGTTCTAAGAGGTAATGTCTTCATTAAATAAGTAAAAAATACGCCAAAGTTTCTTCGGCGCAATCGAGTTTTAAAAAGAGACCTATCTCCCAGTGGTCTCGGCATGATGCTGTATGATCCGCGGCCCATGAAACTTTAACCACGTCCCTGTGATGGCCTGTCCCATATCGTTGCACGATTATGGTTAGCTTTAACCTTAAATAAAATAAACACTACTGAGGCTAGAGGGCTGCAATTTGGTAGGTTTGATGATTGGATCAACATACCAATTTGCAGCCCTCTAGCCTCAGTGGTTTTTAAGATCTGAGGGCGGACAGAAAAAATGCGGATAGAAAAAAGTGCAGACAGGAAAAAGTGCGCACGGACAGACAAAGCCGGCACAATAGTTTTCTTTTTAGAAAACTAAAATGTCTCTCAAGTGTTCATGTATTTTTAATTATTATTAAGTAATCGAGGTTAAGTGTATTAAAAGATTTTTTTTTCAGTATTTCTGTTTGCAACTTGCCTCCATTAATCCATATTTTTCTATGTTCCTAATTATCATTGCGTTTTCAGTAGCATATTTCTGCAGAAGGCCTTTTGCATATTCCGGTTTTATCTGTGTACGTCAAAACGTTGACTTCATATTCAATAGGTTCTTTAATAAATAGCTAATGAAGCTCAGTAAAGGTTTGCGTGCACCCTATTCAGTTGAATTTAATCATGATTAATTAGGTGTTCCTGTTAGTTAAACGCTGTACCTTCGTCAATTACTAATTTTGCAAATCATTACTGAGACTGTTAACATAGTCTAATCTTGCGATTACATGGTTATGTACACACATTATTGACATATCAATATTATTATTATTATTATTATTATTATTATTATTATTATTATTATTATTATTATTATTATTATTATTATTATTATTTCAGTAGATGAAACCTATTCACATGGAACAAGCACATCAAAGGAACCATCGACTTGAAATTCAAGCTCATATTATTATTGTTATTTATTTCAGTAGATGAAACCTATTCACACGGAACAAGCACACCAAAGGCGCCACTGATTTGAAATTCAAGCTAAAAAAAAAAGACCCCACACCGCAGCAGTAACTGATCATGACAGAGCCTGTGTTTATCATCGCCCTGGGGGAGACGCGAACCCCCCGCGACGTCTGAGTGGCATGCCACGACACTAACCACTATACCATGTGACTATCAAATATATATAGATGTTTCTTTATGATGGCTACATTATAAGTAATAATGTTCCATTTTCCTTAAATATATTATTTACTGTCATTTTTAGATGTTCATCAATCCGTACTGCTATGTGCCTCAATGACTATTTTTTTTTTTTGCACATTTGTATTATTTATCTTTATTGTTTAAACACACACTTTTTAGGTTTTTCCTCGACCCCGTTACTTAATATGTTTTATCATAATTTAATTTCAAGGTTTTCCGTTCACCTATCCCTGTAATTATGTTGCTTATTTGGTTATAGTGTCTACAGTGTTGTCTGTAATCAGGTAAAAAAAAAAAAAAACCGTGAAAAACCTGCTCTTTACTTCATGTTTTTAGTTTTCTGTAAAAGAAAACTATTGAGATGGCTTTGTCTGTCCGTCCGCACTTCTTTCTGTCCACACTTTTTCCTGTCCGCCCACAGATCTTAAAAACTACTGAGGCTAGAGGGCTGCATATTGGTATGTTGATCATCCATCCTGCAATCATCAAACATCCTAAATCTCAGCCCTCTAGCCTCAGTAGCTTTTATTTTACTTACGGTTAAATTTAGCCACGATCGTGCGTCTGGCAACGCTATAGGACAGGCGACCACCGGGCCGTGGCTGAACGTTCCATGGGTCGCGGCTCGCGGCTCATACAGCATTATATGCTGAACAAAAAACTCGACTGTGCCGAAGAAACTTCGGCGCATTTTGTACTTGTTGTGCTTATCAAATGTTTATCATCAACATTCCTCCGAACGAGTAAAACTGGCTTCTCCAATCAGCCAGTTCAAGAAATTACTAGATCTGAATAACCGCCGTTTACTTCAGCAAAGTCTGTGAATGAAAGGAATTCATCTTTCTCTTTAAGGAAAGAACGATAATTAGGTTGTTTTAATTAATGCCAATTTTTTTATGGTTTATCTGGGTGATGGGATTATGTACGCACCGGTGTGAACCCATAATGGTTAACCAAAGTTAGAAGCTATTTGATCTCAAAGTTCAAGAGATGGGAAGGTTCATTGTCTTGTTGGAAAGTGACCTGAACATTACAAAGAATTTGAACCATTTAAATATTGTCTTTAATATTCTACAATAGCATTACTATATTTACTTTACCCAACTAATATCTAAAGTGCAATTCAATAGGTTGTGTGCTGTGGTCATATACTGTATTCAAGATTGATTTATAAGGATATTTGTACCTCTATTCGTTTTATGTATTCTGGCTGTATCTAAGGGTTCAGCCTCCTTGTGTTTTGACTGATGAGAAAATATTCCACCCTCCAAAAAACGGGTGCACAAAAAAGTCATCCATCTTTCATCAACATACCGTTACAAATGTATTCCATTCTCCTTTCCGTACTATAAACCCGTACAGGATTTTAACCTAAGAATCAAATTCCTTGCTATATCATAACTACATGCTGGAAAGAAACCTGCTTTCAATCTGTAATCTCAAGAAAGTTCACTTTCATTCATCATATGGCTAAAGCAAATCGTTCCATTGATGATTTCTGTGTCTTGGTCTTAAGTTTGTTACTTCGCCTTTCCTATGTAAGTCTATGAAACCAACTTCCTTTATATAACTGCACAATCATTCTTAGTTCCTTGTCTGAATGCTTATAGGTAATGCCTTCTTCAACGTTTGCAGCTGCAGAATCCTCTTGATTGTTATTATTCAGATGAAACCTATTATTATTATTAATATTATGTCAATAGATGAAACCTATTCGCATAGAACCAGCACATTAAAGGAGCCATTGACTTGAAATTCAAGATTCCAAAGAATGTTGGTTTCAACCTCCCACTGCAGACCCCACACTGCAGTAGTAACTGATCATGATACAGAGCCAGTGCTTTTTCATCGCTCTGGGCGAGACGCGAACCCCCAGCGACATCTCAGTAGTGGCATGCCACGACACTGACCACTATACCAGCGGACTAGTATAATATGGAACAAGCCCACCAAAGGGGCCACTGACTTGAAATTCAAGCTTCCAAAGAATATTATGGTGTTCATTATACTTTGGACACTATACAGGTATCATTTCCCCTCCTGTATTGTAGCTAATGAGCATTCATTTCCTCATTTAGCTCACCATTTCTAAAGGCCACTAGCACTTACTACAGTTGCTTCTGCATTTTCTTCAAGCAACTTATTACAACTTGTGGGAGAGTCTGATACGAAATCATACTTCTTATGAGTTTCTTTTTTCGCAAATGAAGTCCCATATTTTACCGAAAGATGACAAAAAAAAAAAACTTATATTTAGAATACCAGAGACTAACACAGCTGTCTGAGCGAAGTTATATGTGAAAACTTCGTTTCAATAACAAAACAAATTATATTTCGCTTGACAAAATCTAATTCTCACGATGAAACGGTACATTAATATTTAAAATACTTGCTACTGATTTTTTCCGACGACTTCCTGTTCAGAGATATTACAAGTACCAGTCACGTTCAATTCATGTGTCTAATATTTATGGGAATAATGATACACGATGTATTTATAATAATATGTTGGAGGACATTTTTCACCGTTCCTCTATCAAATTAAACCCTCTTGGTATCTAGGCAAAGGCTGTATCTCGTATTTTTATCACTTTTGAATAAAAAATCTGCAGAGGAGTTTTCGTCTTACTTTATTTTATTCGAAACTCATTGAGGCCAGATGTTTGAATATTCTACATTTCTGAACGGTTGATGAAGTGCCCTTCAAGTCTTATCTATCTCGTGACTCAATATTATTCATAAGCAAAATATTTCTATTCGTTTTTTTGTCGAATTTCAAGAGTGATTTAATTTTTGGAAATGCCTGCTCAAAGGATGAGCATGAAAGCAGTGAGTGATTCCTGTTTTCAAGTTTTCATATAATAGGCCTACTTATGAAGTATCGTTTTCTTATAGGCCTACTTAAGAAGTATCATTTTCATATAAAAGGCCTACTTTTGAAGTATCATTTTCATATAATGGCCTACCTATGAAGTATCGCTTTCATATAATGGCCTACCTATGAAGTATCGTTTTCATATAATGGCCTACCTATGAAGTATCGTTTTCATATAATGGCCTACCTATGAAGTATCGTTTTCATATAATGGCCTACCTATGAAGTATCGTTTTCATATAATGGCCTACCTATGAAGTATCGTTTTCATATAATGGCCTACCTATGAAGTATCGTTTTCATATAATGGCCTACCTATGAAGTACCGTTTTCATATAGTAGGCCTACTTATCAAGTATCGTTTTCATATAATAGGCCTACTTATGAAGTATCTTTTCCTATAATAGACCTACTTACGAAGTATCACTTTCATATAATAGGCCTACTTATGAAGAATAATTTTATTTTCATCTAATAGGTCTACTTAGGAAGTATTTTCATATAATAGGCGTACTTATGAAGTATCATTTTCTTATTTTCATATGATAAGCCTACTTACGAAGTTTTTTCATATAATAGGCCTACTTATGAAGTATCGTTTTCCTATAATAGACCTACTTATGAAGTATCACTTTCATATAATAGGCCTACTTATGAAGAATAATTTTATTTTCATCTAATAGGTCTACTTAGGAAGTATTTTCATATAATAGGCGTACTTATGAAGTATCATTTTCTTATTTTCATATGATAAGCCTTCTTAGGAAGTTTTTTCATATAATAGGCCTACTTATGAAGTATCGTTTTCATATAATAGGCCTACTTATGAAGCATCATTTTCTTATAAGTCTTTCTGAAGAGCATGGCAAAGAAAAGAATATGTTTTTACTCTTTTTTAATACATTGGAAAATAATTATCCATTTAACCTTGTACTCCCTGGATATAGATGCAACAATAGCAGATTTAATTTGAATCTAGCGAAATTGTTTCTTTAATTTTTTTGGTATTTGTTGGTTAGGTTATTCTTTATTTCGAATAATCTCTTTCATCAAACTATCAGCTATGGAGAGGTAGCTTTTAACCGAATTCCATTTAACCCTCTGAAGGCTCCGTCACGTGTTTTATTATTTTTTCTCTAGCATTGTCTGTGAATAGGCTGTCTACTACAAAAGTTGTTTTGTTAACAGAACCGAAGTGTATATATATATATATATATATATATATATATATATATATATATATATATATATATATATATATATATATATATATATATATATATATATACTTCCCTGGTTCTGTTAACAAAACAACTTTGTAGTAGACAGCCTATTCACAGACAATGCTAGAGAAAAATAATAAAACACGTGACGGAGCCTTCAGAGGATTAAATGGAATTCGGTTAAAAGCTACCTCTCCATAGCTGACAGTTTGATGAAAGAATGACAATATAAAAAATAAAATAACATAAAAAACGCATCGACCACAAATGAATCGAAGGTTGAACTTGAATTCTGAAAAATAACTGGTCTTCGTGAGAAATTAAATCACCCCCCCACCTCTCTCTCTCTCTCCCTTAAGTAAATACGTAAAAATTAAATGGGTAGGTAAATAGATAAATATGCGGTTAAATAAATTAATATGTGGACCTCGTGGTTTTATAGGTAGCACTCTTCTCTGAAATGCGAGGGGAACCAGGTTCTACTATTGACTGAGACTGAACTAATGTACCCCTCAGTCGATATATATATATATGTGTGTGTGTGTGTGTGTGTGTGTGTGTGTGTGTGTGTGTGTGTATACATACATATATATATATATATATATATATATATATATATATATATATATATATATATATATATATATATATATATATATATATATATATATATAATATATACATACATATACATATATAAACACATATATATTTATATATATATATAAATATATATATATATATATATATATATATATATATATATATATATATATAATATATATATATATATATATATATATAAAATATATATATATATATAATATATATATATATATTCTTCTCCAGATTTTCAAACTAATAAAAAGTCCAAACTTTCTGTGTCTTGCGTGGCAGATGCTGTAAATCACGGGGGGCGGGGGCGCGGAAGGTGTTTCCCAAAATCGCCAAGTCATCCAGCATGCCCTGTTTCACTCCAGTCGCTCGATGGCGAGATCTGTTAAGTCATTGTTTAGCACTCCGAGATTTTAATCTCTCTTCCTGTACTGGCTACGCACTTCCGTTATTTATTAATAATTATTACCTTCACTTCCGGATTCATCACTGATTTATGAACGCTCGGTCTGATGACCTGGCACTGGAACCAGGCGTCTGGTTTGGTTATTCAGTAGTGTCTGTCGGTTTATCATGTACGTCAAACTCACTTTCTGTCTGTTTGTCTTTCATGAAAGTCAAACCCACTCTGCCATGAAAGTCAAATACTTTCTGCCTGTCTATCTATCATGAAAGTCAAACCCTCTCTGCTTGTCATGAAAGTCAAATTCACTTTCTGCCTGTCTGTCTGTCATGAAAGTCGAACTCAATCTGTCTGTCTGTTTGTCATTAAAATCAAACTGAATCTGTCTGTCTGTCATGAAAGTCAAACTCTTTCTGTCTGCCTGTCATAGAACCTCCTGCAAGCACTATAAATCACCTGACTTTCCACTGATAAATTTAAGTAGGTCTTAGAACTGAATGCAAAAATTGAATACTCTATATATTTATTTAGCCATCTCTAAAATGCAGCAGGACAACTTCCACTATAAACAACAAGATTAAAAATGCTCTAATTTGGTCCTGTTAGCATATATCGAAATCTGTTTTTCATCTAATATGACAGGATGTCTGTGCGGGAAAGACGGTCGGAAAAGAAAGCCACTTGAAATGGCAACATTTCCATTTAAACCTTTGTGAACTAGAACTTTTTTAAGATATTCCAGTTTTCTTCATTCACTTTCGTTTCCTTCGCTCGTAAATATTTGGTTGAACAAGTGGTTCTCAACATGGGGAGCGTCAGCAATTTCCAATGGGGCGCAAGCCCTGTGGAAAATTTAAAAACTCAAATTATATTCGTTATTCTCTAAACAAGAGTCGCTAAGAAGCAGTGTCAAGTATCTCACTAATTCATTCCCAAAAGAATAAAAACACCCCTTCTCTTTCTCTGTTTTTATTTTCTCTAAATTCTGGGTGGGAATTTTACTCATAGATGCAAGGGAGGCGTGGAGGGAAGGGCCAACTCTTAGAGGGGGGCGTGGTAATAAAAAGGTTAAGAACCACTGGGTTAAAGTGTCCTTGGCCAAAAATAAAACCACTGAAAGTTTAAAGCAGATTTTTTTAGCCATACTGGATTTTCTACCAAATCAATGCGTGAATTCCCCTCAGCAAAAACCTCACCTAACCCTGATGTTAGATTGTTTTGGTATTGTCTATGCTTGCTGATCCGATTGGGAAACACACCGCGTATGACATGATCTTGCTATATACAAGCAAAAAATTTTGGTAGCAACCTATTAATTTGTTGCTACAAAAATTTTGTGCTTGCTATATACAAGCATAAAAGTTTGGTAGCAACCTGTTAATAGGTTGCTACCAAAATTATGTGATTGCTATATACAGGCACAAAATTTTGGTAGCAATCTATCACTTTGTTGCTACCAAATTTTTTAGCTTGCTATACACAAACACAAAATTTTGGCAGCAACCTATTAATTTGTTGCTACAAAAATTTTGTGATTGCTATATACAAGCACAAAATTTTGGCAGCAACCTATTAACCTGTCGCTACCAAAACATTATTTACCTCCACGGCATACTACCGAAACTGACCTCTACAACAGTGGCTTCTGCCACTCACAATTTCGATTGAATAATAATAAGAGGGAGCAGACAAAACAACCATTCAATTCTCTATTGGTTTATTCAAAACTTTACAATAATTGACCTATGTGGGATTCACACACTATCTACAAATGTATCTCAGTGGAAATAATTACATTCATATATATATATATATACACACGTATATATATACAGTCACATATATATATATATATATGCATGTGTATATAAAATCACTCACTGCCGCGTAATGACATCGCGATACATGGGAACATAAGCCTTGTATCCTCTTACTTAAAGACGACATATTGCTTTTTTTTTTCTTTCCGTCCCACGTCATTCATTATCCCTAGTATTTATTAAAGATACGAAAAATGAAAGGAGAGAACTTCACTGCAGAACAAAAATACTCGAAGTTGACTCTGATGCGCAGAGCGTTTTTCTCCGACATCTCTGGAATAAAAGGCTTCCTATTTCCAAGTATCAGACACTGGAAAATAAGATAATGATAAAAAAAAAACACTGTTATATCGTTGAGCACAGTTCCAATGTATCTTCTTGTTTTCCGACGCCTTGACGTAAAATTGTCGAATCTGCTTTCTTATACAACTACATTAATTATAAACATTAT
This sequence comes from Macrobrachium rosenbergii, assembly GCF_040412425.1. Lineage (NCBI taxonomy): Eukaryota > Metazoa > Arthropoda > Malacostraca > Decapoda > Palaemonidae > Macrobrachium > Macrobrachium rosenbergii. Next base: position 35,748,042 of record NC_089757.1, on the reverse strand, counting down.
TTTTTTTGTCACAGTTATTATACTGTTTATAAAAAAAGTCCCATTTTGCTTTAGAACTATCTAACTGACATTTTCATTCCACAAAATATTCAGTCTGGGCAATATTAGGCGGCTGCATCGTTCGATCATCAGAAAAATACATGGAAAGGAAATAATATACAAAAATTGAAAAAAAGAGTTTTTGTTTCCTTAATCATTTCAAAGATTTCTCCAAAATTTGGAATACAGTAAGAAAACAATCAATATTTTTAACAGCAATTTTCGCAATAATGCCATAGGCATAAGTCCTAAAGTCACAATCCCACACAGAACCATAATAAGCAAACAATCAATATTTTTAATAGTAATTTTCGCAATAGTGACACAGGTGTAAATCCTAAAATCACAATCCAGGCAGAAACATAATAAGCAAACAATCAATATTTTTAACAGTTAAATTTTCTCAACAATGACATAGGCGTAAATCCTAAAGTCACAATCCCAGACAGAAACATATTTGCAACACAATCACAATTTACTTCGAAATTCTAACCACAAACAATTTTCACGGATGGTCGACTCGCCAGAAGCTATAACACATATATACCAGACTGATAACAACAGCTTGGATGTTCTCTGCAGTTCACTGCCGCCATCAGGTAATTAAATCCTTTCTATGGGACGTGGCTCGCATCTTCTTAAGAAACAATGTCTCTACAAAATAAATAAATGAAAAAAAAAAAAAAGTAAAATCTTGTATCACACAGCAGCAGATATCGCTTTTCCACCAAACAGTCACGACTTACGACTTATTTTAATCAAAAAGAGTCCTTGTGTACAAGTACAAAAAGGTCGGAAATCCCAACAAACTCACTCCACGTTTTCTGATTGGTCCTTAGTGATGGAAAGCAATCGAGTTTAAGATAAATTCACTTAGCACTACACAAAAAAAAAAAAATTATAATTCTTATACATGGACATGGTACTCGTTTTTCTAAGCAACATAATGAAATATAAGAAAAATATCTTACATATTTTTTTCTTCACATCTCTCTTAAAAAGAGTTGATCTGACAAATTTCTTTATATATCACCTATCGTTCCTTAAATATATATATATATATATATAATATATATATAATGACAATTACCATATCAAATACCAGCCGAATATCTGTTCAGTTGATCTATAAAACAAAGTTGCCTGTTTACATCATAAATATTGAGTATTCGTTTCTATACACTGGGGAATAAAATTCAAGCGAGAGGCGAGTAAACATCTGAGAAATGATTGCTAAAAAAACAATACTAAACATCTAAATAATTACAATAGCTATACAAATGGTCTTGGGAAAAAAAAAAAGAGGAAAAAAACACAATTCAAACGCAAATTTCTAAGATTATAGATTATTCGACAGAAGAAAAAAATTATAATTAGATGTGTAAGGAAATGAAGAAAACTATGATAATGATGAGAAGAAAACAAAAGTCAAACGCAAATTCCTAAGATTATCCATTATTCGACAGAAGAAAAAATGATAATTAGATGCAAGAAGGAAATGACGAAAACTACGATAATGACGAGAAGAAAAAAAAAAACACGTCAAACGCAAATTTCTAAGATTATACATTATTCGACAGAAGAAAAAAATGATAATTAGATGCGTAAGGAAAAAAAAATAGGATAATGATGAATGGAAATATGGACGAAAGAATGAAATTTAATGAGTGCAGTTTGTGAAGAGAGTTGTAAAATAATATACGACAAATGAAAGAAAATACTAAATCGTCGACAAAAGCTTTCGTGAACGGAAGGAATGAAAACCTTAGCGAAGAGGAAAGAAGAGAATCAGAGATAAACATGTGATGACGTAAGAGGAAAAAACCAGGACAATTGACGAAAATGAGATATAACTGCTGTATCAGTAAAGCGGATGGATGACTGGAAAGAAAACGAGATAGAGTGATAAAAAAAAAGGATGATGACCAAGATGAAAATGATAATAAAGAGGTCTGGAAAGAGGGACCAAAAGGAATAATATAAATAATGTTGAATAATACGAAGCTAAAGCAGCAGCTTTGAATGTGGCGATTAGAAAAAAGATAAAAGGGAAAAATAAAGGTTTTCTTAAATGTGTAATATGTATGAAGTAAATTAGACGCAATAACGAAAGCTTTTTTTTTTTTGACAGGTGGAAGAAGGTGGCGAGGATTAAGTAAACTGTCAGATGGCACAGATTAATAAGATATTAATACCGATGAACACAAGCTTCATTGAGTTCAGAAAATGTATTTAAGAAAACATTTCCTGGAGTACAAATAATGACTGAGAAAATGCTTAATACAACATTTTCCAAGCATAAAAAAGTGACTGAGAAAAGGGTTGGGATAACCCGCAATAAACAGAATAAATGTTGAATTAAACCAACAAATAACAACGGAAATGAAAACGAAAACAGATAAGGTCATTTTTCATGAAAGGATGTAACACGGTGTCACAGTTCTTCGCGTTCTTAAAAATAGAGGGTATAATCAAACAGGAGATAGGACAGCAGTAGTTAAAAAAAAAAGGAATACTTATAACATAAAAACTCAATTATCAATATTTCAAAATAATGATCAATGTTCGGATAGAAATTAAATTAGATAAGGAAAAGTCACTTTCCGAGTGACTTGAAAATGGTAAAAAATAAAAAAAGCAATTTTTGAGTGATTAAAAAGTGAAATGAATCTCTACAATAACTGAAGCTAAGGTGAAAAACAGAATAAAATATATACTCATAATATGATTCGGATGTAAATGATGATTTAGAAACTTCTCAAGAGCGAATGAAACGAAAAAGGCTGGTATAAGCAATTAAACTAACGAGGAAAAGACAGGTGAGGAAAAGACAGGTGAGGAAAACCTGGAAGAAATAAGAAAAAAAAAGATGAACGATAAGAAAACTCAAAAGAACAGGAGGAAACAAAGAAAAAGTGGGTATTTTGATTACAAAGATTTGATACTATGCTGTCAGGATATTATACCATGTACATTTCTACAAAACGCTATTTGAATCACTTCTACACTTGCACAGTAGGGGGTGGGGGCGGGCTGATTCACTTGGCAGACACAGAGCTAGATTCCGATTACGATGATAAATTTTTTTTTTTTGGAATAAAGAGTTAAAGCTTACTCGTGCCTCAACCAATATGGCTGATAAGACACTGCCGTGTAACGGAAATTGGCTAAGTACAAGTTGCTGTTGGCTGAATAAATGCAGTACAGAAATACTTGTCGAGAGGTGTTCATAAAACGTGAAGACAGTCACGTCTCATAGCTATAACTATCACAGTTCCCGGATTACTTACAGCAGTAACACCTAAAGTGTAAACAAGTTCCCGTCTAAATCAAATTATACTCCGCACCACAGTAAAAACATTTCGCAAACATGTCGAAAACTTGTCGCATACATATCACAAACAGGTTGAAAACAAGACAACGACTTGTATAGGCCACTCGTTAGGATTACCATTAAGTCGTTGACTTGTATTTCACATGTTTGTGCCGTGTGGGCGATAAGTTGTCGACGCGTGTTTATGACATGTTTTACTGCTATGTGCACGTATACTAGGTTGTCAGACTTTAAATTAAGAAAACATGAAAAAACATACTTCGTGATAATAAATGTCTGGCAAAATAAAAAAAAAAAAATTATTCATGTCCGTCACTTGCAACTGCACATGATGTAAGGTCGAGTTTTGCAATGCATATTTCAGGGTGTACATGTAAGTCCGGCCGCTCATAGACATGCGCATTTAAGTAGTTTGTAAGTGTAAATAGGAACGATGAGTTAGTATCCTAAATACACAAAAGGACCCGAAAACGAAGTACAAGTATTAGACCTGTCAGTAATACCAAGCTCTCTAGAGGGGCATTCAAAAATCCACTTAACATTTTTTCATCAAAGACTTTATTGTCAGAGCCTAATCGTGGAAATTAGACACAGAGACGTCTAACTTGTTAGGCAAAAGTGAGAAGGAGGGAGTGAGGAAGGCTGAGCTATCAGGAAGAGTAAGCAAATCCGCCCAATCTTGTTTGTTTACGGCCGTCTTAATCCTCACGAGGGAGCAGCCTTCTGGAGGAAAACATCACGGTAAAATTTTAGAAGTTGCCAATAAGATTCCAGCCAGCCATTTTTGCACGAAAAACCATTTTGGGTTTTTCGTGCAAAAATAACTAAGAAATGATAGGGTACTAAAAGAACTTTAAAATACCAAAATAACGTAACCTAGGGGTGTTTACTGGTTACAATTTTGCCAAATTAGCTATGGAGCCGGGGGGGGCGGTATTCTTACCTTGTAAGTCGTAATTTTATTAATTTTGTATTTATCATTTGCGCATAGTGTTTATGGCGTTCAAAATAACGAGAATGAAGAGCTCTTTTCAAAAATGTAGGTTACAATTCCATAGCGTGTATTGGCAACTTTATAAAATAAGACCAACTTCACTTTGAAACATCCCAGCATCTATCTCCCAGCCGATTCGTGTAATAAAAGAAAGGAATTCAAATTTTATCTCAGTCTATAATCGTCTCCATTACTGTATGTTAGTGTTAAGTGTGAAAATGGTCTCCTTCGTCACTGACATTTTGTAAGGAACGCTGTTTCTGAAGGTGTTTGAAGGTCCCGAAGTGCTTACGATGGACATGAATAGTTATTTAAACTAAGTTTGGGAACATATGTATATATACCTAAACATATGGAAAACTGTGGATCAACTGGTAGCGCCCTGCCCTTTCGTTTGGGAGACTGGGGTTTGATCCCGATATGAGTCAGAAATTTCCCTCTCTCTCTCTCTCTCTCTCTCTCTCTCTCTCTCTCTCTCTCTCTCTCTCTCTCTCTCTCTCTCTCTCTCTCTATATATATATATATATATATATATATATATATATATGTGTGTGTGTGTGTGTGTATATACATTTATATGCATACAGTATATACATATATACTATATAAACATACATACATACACACACATATATATACCCACATATAGTGTATATAAATATTATATATACAACATATATATGAATTTGTATGTATATATATATATATATATATATATATATATATATATATATATATATATATACACACACATATAAACTAGTGACTTATACAAATAACTCCCTTCAGGAAAACTATTTAAACATGAACAAAAGTCAAAGTACCAAATACAGAGAGCTAACAATATTTCTTTTTCTCTGCCACACCTACGCCGTTGAATAAGCAAGCGGTCTTTCTCTAAGTAAAAATAATATGAAAACCTCCGATATTATAAAATATTTATAAAAAGGTCACACCAGCTATTTGCTGTCAGTCAGGTAGACACAAAACAAGAGAACAAGCGCCAAACAAAGGCGGCGCCTAAATAAATAACCTCGCTCGGAAGTCGACTCATCGTCACCTGTGCTGAGTTAAAACGTAACGATAAGCGTTTGCTTATTATATTGAAATAATAATGGCAATTTATGTAACCTGCCTCCAATACTTTTCCAGGCCGGGCAGAACATCAAATGCGCCGGTCATGGCTCAAGGAAAGTTGTCCAGTCATCTGCCCAGGTGTCAGAGGCTGTACAAAATACAGTAGGTGTACTGGTGATAGCAATTCCCACTACTAGGATGAAATTTACTGGACGCCAACAACTCAATAAAAAAGAAATTGTGCGTCTAATATATATATATATATATATATATATATATATATATATATATATATATATATATATATATATATATATATATATATTATATACACATACATACTATATATATATATATATATATATATATATATATATGCATATACATTTACATACATATACATATATGTATATATATGTATATACACATATATGTGTGTATGTATTATTTTATATTGTATGTGGATGTGTACCTTCCTTTAATTTGATTATTTTTTCTTTGAAGACATCCTTCGAGGCATAAACTGCAATTTCTATTTCAAAATAATAATAATAATAATAATAATAATAATAATAATAATAATAATAATAATAATAATAATAATAATAATAATAATAATAATAATAATAATAATAATAATATGTAAATTTCAAACTGTACTTCTTGGGTCTCTTTCAAGCCTAAACAAATCGACCTCGATCTGTGCCCCAAATTCCCGTGACTAAATTTTATGGGCACGGAAGAAAATGCCAATACCCACAGACTTCGTCTTTTATCCGAAATCCCTCAAAATCGACCGGAAAATCCAAGTTCTCCCAAACGACCAATAAACAAGACAGACATTCTTAAAGGTCTCTCAAAACACCTACATAAAGCAGAGATGGGTAAGGGTAAAGGTGAGGGAGGGTAAGGGTATGGGTATAATGGGTAGGGTAAGGTCAGGTCAGGCCAGGTCACCAAAATGGGAGATCATAAGACACCCCCTTCTGTTTTGGCTGAACGTTTTATTGCTTTGTTTGTCCGGCGAACGGACCATCTTTCTCTCTCTCTCTCTCTCTCTCTCTCTCTCTCTCTCTCTCTCTCTCTCTCTCTCTCTCTCTCTCATTAATATTCGGGGGGATGAGACGCCATAAACAGGTCAAACAAATAAAAGGGATAATGAGAAATGTAAAGGGGAAATTAAGGGCACAGGAGGCCGACGGGAGTGGGAGGAGCAACGAAGGCTAAAGAGGTGGGTTAAGACAGGGATTAACAGGGATTACATCCAATCAATTAATCCTTTGACTTTCGTCCGCTGTGTCTGGCTAACCACCAGGCAGTAATCGGCGCCTTTGATGTGGGATTATCTTCCGCAGTTCAGTAAGTTAGTTGCAGTTGAGGGACGTAAGACTGTATGAGCTTAAAAAAAAAACTTGCATGTAAGGTAAGACTGTATGAGCTAAAAAAATAAAAAAAAAACTGCAGTAAGGTAAGACTGTATGAACTTAAAAAAAAACTTGCAAGTATGGTAAGACTGTATGAACTCTAAAAAAACTTGCAAGTAAGGTAAGACTATGAGATAAAAAGAAAACTTGCAGGTAAGGTATGGCTGTACGAGCTTAAAAAAATTGCAAGCAAGGTAAGACTGTACGAACTAAAAAAAAAAAAAAATCGCAAGCAAGGTAAGACTGTATGAGCTAAAAAAAAAATAAAAACTTGGAGGTAAGGTAAGACTGTATGAGCTAAAACAAAACTTGCAAGTAAAGTAAGACTGTATGAGCCAAAAAAACTTGCAAGGTAAGACTGTATGAGCTAAAAAAAAATAGAAAAAAAATTGCAAGTAAGGTAAGACTGTATGAGTTTAAAAAAAACTTGCAAGTAAGGTAAGACTGTATAGCTAAAAACAAACTTGTAAGGTACGACTGTATGAGCCCCCCAAAAAAACTTGCAAGTAAGGTAAGACTGTATGAGCCCCAAAAAAACTTGCAAGTTAAGCCTGCATGAGCTAAAAAAAATAGAAAGAAAATTTGCAGGGTAAGACTGTATGAGTTAAAAAAAAATTTAAAAAAAAACCTGCAAGTAAGGTTATGACTTGCATGGTCGGTTTTATTCCAGCATCGCCAATTTGCGTCGGTATCCTACAAGAAGGATGAAATACAAAAGGACGAGAAAACTCCGAACATCTTCGTAATTCAGAAACTAGCTCTGTGTCACTTACAACCAGCCCATAGTTTACATGTTTTTGTTTATAAATTCATTTGTCCACACTTTTTTTTTTTTTGTTTTCTTTGGAACACTATACAAACCACCATAATCCGAGAAAACACTATTGCTATTTCGCTTTCTTTCCGATTGCGCGAATTCTATATTTATATTTATATCTATCTTTCTCTCTCTCTCTCTCTTGCTCTCTCTCTCTCTCTCTCACTCTCTCTCTCTCTCTCTCTCTCTCTCTCTCGATTCACCTTAAAAAGAATCATATATGGTTCGAGTTGCCTTAAAGCACTATTTATTTATTCAATATTTCTGTCCACAAGGAGAGGGCGGGGGGGAAGATGTGGGGAGGAGAGAGTCAAACCACATTCCTGAAGGGCACAGAATGCTGGTCCTCTTCCTGAAGGGCACAGAGCGGCGGTCCTTTGGTCCTCCTCCTCCTCCTCCTTCGAGGCGGGGGGAGAGGGTATATGGTCATCCTCCTCCACCAGGCTTGTGAGATAATCTAGGCAGCACAAAACACACAACCCTGAGATAAGTATCATCATTTCTTTCACAATCATGGCGGCGGCAGCGGCGGCGGCGGTGGCGGTGGCGGCGAGTCTGGACAACAACAACAACAGCTACCCTCAGGGGCAGGGGCATGAGCCAGCGAGGACCGACGACAACGAGCGGCCATATTATATGTACACCAGATGCCCAATCGATGGGTCCTCCCAAAACACTCTCTCACACAGCAGGAAGAAAACAAGGTGTTCGGTTTTATGGGTCTCGGGAAGGGGAAGGGGAGGGAGGGAGGGAGTAGTTAGGGGAGGGGAGAGGGGAAGGGGTGAAGAGGAGGAAGGGGAAATTGGCCACCAACAGCATTGAGCCGTCTTTAACTAAGCCGGAAGGAGACTGGAATAACTATCATAACAGAGCTGCAGAGTAAAGCTACTGACGGAAGGAAGGAAGGAAGGAGGTCTGTCTGTCTCTGTCTGTCTGTCTGTATGTGTCTGTCTGTCCGCAGAGAGAGAGACATCATATATATATATATATATATATATATATATATATATATATATATATATATATATATATATATATATATATCCATTCCCAGGATCGATCACACAGGAAAGCGGCGGGCGCTGCCTTATAGGGTCGTGAGGCCGTAGTCGGGCTTCATGGCACCGTAGTCGGGCTTCATGGCACCGTGCGGATAAGGCGCCGAGATGGGGGTCAAACCAGGGGGCATGATCCCCCCGCCCATGTGAGGGTATCCGCCGCCTCCCGGCTGAGGGCCCCCTTGTTGCTGACCTCCCGGCTGTTGTTGCCCAGTCTGTTGCTGTTGGCCTGTTTGTTGCTGCTGCTGTTGTTGCTGCTGCTGATCTGGCGTCACTTGGTTCTGCGGCGCGTTCTGGTTCTGCTGCTGTTGCTGCTGCTGCTGCTGCTGTTGTTGGTTCTTGGGCGTGACGGTCGTGGTGACTCCGGCCGGGTTGGTCTTTCTGCGGACGTTCTTGGTGTTGGGCAGCTTGTTGTCCTTCTTCCACTTCATCCTTCTGTTCTGGAACCAGATTTTGATCTGTCGCTCGGAGAGGCAGAGGGAGTGGGCGATCTCTATCCTCCGCCGCCTCGTCAGGTACCGGTTGAAGTGGAACTCCTTCTCCAGTTCCAGGATCTGGTGCCGGGTGTAGGCCGTCCGCTGCCGCTTCGGCTCGCATCCCGGCTGGAACTGGCCGTTGGCTGGAACGAGAGAGAAAGAGGAGAAAACATTACTGTTCCTGTCGCTGGTTCTCGGATCGGGAATGTTAACTCTATACAAATCTCGGATCGGGGATGTTAACTCTATACAAATGCCTGACGCAAGCTGTTTCAAAAAAAGGCATCTAATTAAACGAAAATGTCGTAGAGAAAATTTTTATCATTAACAATAATAATAATAATAATAATAATAATAATAATAATAATAATAATAATAATAATAATAATAATAATAATGTGAACTTGTGCAAGCTTCTAGAAGGTCTGAAGACTATATTATATGTTTTAGTATATTACTACATCGACCCAACTGTGAAATTATTCTCTAATAATAATAATAATAATAATAATAATAATAATAATAATAATAATAATAATAATAATAATAATAGTAATTTCCCTACAATAATTAATCTTAAAATATCCATCTGAATGTATTTTCCATTTTTAAAAATCCTTTTAAGGTTTTAAGAATGAAATAACGTCATCAACTTAGCAATGTAATATTCCATCATCAAATAGAATGAAAAATATTCATTGTATTTAGTCCAGGCAGCTTCAAATTTTCAATCAAAAAACTTTCCTCAAATTAACATTTGAAATTTGGATTCTGTGCTAAAATTCTGCTACTCATAAAAGCATACTATAACGTAAAAGAACGCCTTTGCGTACGTATATGTAAAATAAAATATATGTAAAATAAAATATATATCCTACAATAGATTTGTGTTTAAAGAACTACCATTATTTGATAAAATTTACATGCGAGAATAAGTAACTTTAAAAAGTCCAGTTCCCTCTTTATCGATTTAAGAATCAAGTCTTAATTGTACATAAGAAACATTTAAATTACAGAACGCGGAATTGAAGGCTTATCTGACGGAAATCAAGTAAATCTTTCAGAGAGAATCCCATTCCAAACTCTTATTCTGGACCCTGCTTAAAAACTGGTTTATGAGAGAGAGAGAGAGAGAGAGAGAGAGAGAGAGAGAGAGAGAGACTTTTACTTACATAGATCTAAGGCACGCGAGAGATAAGGCCTTAGTTTCAGGAAATCCTTAGAGAAGACAGAGAGAGAGTAAGACATTTCCTTCAAGACAGAGCTCTGAGAGAGAGAGAGAGAGAGAGAGAGAGAGAGAGAGAGAGAGAGAGAGAGAGAGAGAGAGAGAGAAACTGTTTTACTTAGAAAGTTCTGAGTAAAGAGAAAAGACGGAAGGAGATCTAAGTTTCGGGAAATTCTTTACAAAAGAGGAGAAAATATGACAATTCCTCCCAGACAAAGATTTGACAGAGAGAGAGAGAGAGAGAGAGAGAGAGAGAGAGAGAGAGAGAGAGAGAGAGAGGAGAGAGAGAGACTCTTCTACTTATAAATTTCTACGGAAAAGAAGGAGCGAGGGGCACCATTTCGAGAAATTCTTTAGAAAAGAGAGAGATTAAGACATTTCTTCACAACAAAACTTTTAGAGAGAGAGAGAGATTCCTTCATGACAAAGCTTTGAGAGAGAGAGAGAGAGAGAGAGAGAGAGAGAGAGAGAGAGAGAGAGAGAGAGAGAGAGAGAGAGAGAAAGCTTTGAGAGAGAGAGAGAGAGAGAGAGAGAGAGAGAGAGAGAGAGAAGAAGCATAGCTGGAGACAGGAACCCTAAACTGAAGGCAAAGTCTGAGTAAACCTCCTTATTCCACCGCCTTCTCCAACCCAACCCAACCCACCCCCCAACCCCGTTTCCCCTCTCCCTCCCGCCTAGCCCCGCTCTCTCGGAAAAATCCTACAAGACCTTCCAGAAGCGAAGGACGCCCAAGAACCATCCTGCTCAGGACCTACCAGGCCATAATGGCCCGGTCTAGTGAAGTACCACTAATTGGACAGGCATTTCCTTGAACAAGGGCTGTAAGTGGACTAATCACCCTGAGGACTATGGTTTCGTTTGCTCCGGGTCCTCTGGTAATTCATTCAAGTGAAATATATTATCTTTCTATGAAATTTTTAAAATTTATTCTCATGCTTTCATTTACTGGAATGCGATACAGACTGTAATTAATATGCAGGGGGTACTTTCTCGTATGGCTCATTTTTGTATCCCATTTTGTAATAAGTGGCCAACCAGACGGCTTATTTTGCATCCTCTTTTGTGATAATTGATCAAGTTTGTAGCCTCTTCTGTAATAAATGATCAATTTTGTATCCTCTTTTGTAATAACGGATCAATTTTGTATCTTCTTTTGTGATAACTGACCAATTTTGCATCCTCTTTTGTAATAACTGATCAATTTTGGATCCTCTTTTGTAATAACTGATGAATCAGAGGGTTAATTTTTGTATCCTCTTTGGTAATAACTGACAAACCAGAAGGCTCATTTTTTGTATCCTCTTTTGTAATAACTGACAAACCAGAGGCCTCATTTTTGTGTCCTCTTTCGTAGTAACTGACAAACCAGAAGGCTCATTTTTGTATCCTCTTTTGTAATAACTTCTGAACCAGGGGCTCACTCTTCTGTATCCTCATCGTACCCCCTCACTCTTAAGTAGCATCATCGTTCCTTTTCTATTACAAAAGTAGAATCACTTACCGAAAAGTGTTCCGGCCCCTTCTGGAAAGAAAAAGTAAAAAATCGAAAATTACATGTTTTCCTCTGCCACGTCCTTAAAAGTAAAACTTAATACGAAATACTGTGGTTGCAAAGCAATGAGGCTCAATAAGATTATCTGAGTGACATTAGGATCAATAATACAATTTTTTTTTCTTGTTAAAGGAATCTACAGTTGGTATAGTCCACTTTACAGCCCTTGCAAGAAATGCTCCTGAGTTTTGCCTTCCTTAGTGCATGCTCAAAGTAATTTCATATTATTTGACACTTGAAGTAAAACTAAATTTTTAAAAAAGCAAAACAACGACACAGAGTTAACAAAAAGCAACAAAAACAAAAAACAAAACAAAAAAATAACAGAGAAACAAAAGACTAACTCTTATTTTTTGAAAACATTACATGTTCATATTCAAATACATGAATTCAATAAACTATGCACAGTACTTGCATGCAAAAATTGAAAATAACATCCACTATTTATTCAGTGTTATTAAAAAATGTGTATTTGTTTACAGACACATGAATCCATATGAAAATTAATATTAAAAAATGCACATGTACAGCATATTATTTTTGTCAATGGAACACTGTCTCATCGCGTCCAATGAATTTAAGCAAAATGGCGAATTTGTTTTCAATGGGAAAAAACATATATTAACCCCGTAAATCTCTATCAGTTAATAAACAGAAAATATTCAAACAGCGAAATTCCAGAACCAATTACGACTTTCGATATTACCAATTTGCGCGTTCTGACAATGAACGGAAATCTACTCTGCATTACTTCCATTAATTGAGATTATATATATATATATATATATATATATATATATATATATATATATATATATATATATATATATATATATATATATATATATATATACATACACACACACATATATATATACATATATATATATTTATATTTATACATAAATATATTATATATATAAATATATATATACATGTATGTATGTATGTATGTACGTATATGTACATACATATTCAATTGATGATAAACCCACAACCGCTTTTATAAGGCATTATTTGATCCTATATATAATAACAATCATCATCTACATTTCTAAATTCCGTTTAAGCCCATATTTCTACCCCGACGAAGGCACGGCAGAGGCTTACGGCTTGCCTTTAATAGGCTTTGTCCTTTCACCCCCACCCCCCACCCCCCAAAAAGGAAAGCCCCGTTATAAGACCTCTTAATGGTTTGGCCAAGGCCGTGTCACACTCGCTACGAGTCTAATTTATCATCTATCAATCGCTTTTTCCTTTTATTATCTAATTTCCTTTTTGGTGGGTTCCTTCGACCTCAATACTCGTGGACAGGAATGCTCTGTTTTCGGTCATTCTCAATACAAAATATTTCTTGAGGGAAAGATAAACGCCGTAGGTATTAAGTATGTTAACTGTATTATATAGAACAGCGTTGCTTTTTCTGGTATACTCCTATATGTATATATAGGCTAGATAGATAGATAATGTATAACATAAACATTATATATATATATATATATATATATATATATATATATATATATATATATATATATATATATATATATATATATATAAACACACATATATAGTATAAAAAAACTGTCATTAAAATATGAATATAAAACAAGGAAAACTTCAAAAAAGTATTCCAGAGATCCACAAACGAAACTGACATTAGTAAAATAAAAAGCGTTTGCCTTTTCAAAAAAAAAATTATAAGAACAATTTTATAGCGTTATTTGTATTCACCTACTCTAGTAATATTTCATTTTTATGCTTATAACCATCAGAAGCATTTAGATTCGAAGACACAAATTTCATCTTAATGGATCTTGAAGAGACGCGCCGTCGGCAGAGAAAGATAAAACACGAGAATAATTTCAATTATATAAAATATCGCTTAAAATGAAGATCAGTATTTTGTAATCTTTTAATGTCTCTTAGAAAGATGGCCTTTTATACTGGCTGCTTAAATTAGTGGGTTAGGCCCCGCCGCTTTTCTGTCAGGTGGAGTATAGTCGTCAGCGTGTTTTAAGGAAAATATATATATATATATATATATATATATATATATATATATATATATATATATATATATATATATATATATATATATATATATATATATATATAAGTATACATATAAAGTGTGTAAGAAGGTAGCGCTTATTAAGCATCAGACAAATTCTAATTTATTTGATTTTAATGCTATATGGAAAAAATATATATATATCTTCCAAAACACTGCACTTGTAACTACTTGATATTTCAGTTGTAGACTGACAACCAAGATTTTCCTTTTTGGTCTCTGTTTTTATTTATCATCACCATCAGCCTCATCGCCATTAATATCAATGAACGAATGCAAACAAGAAAATAAAAATCATAGTAAAAAAAATATATTAAATGTATTCAGAAGAATAATGGATTAAAATAGAGATAATCAAAGACATTAAAAATATTCCGATAATAAAAAACATATTAAAAATATTCCGATAATAAAAAACATTATATTAAAAATATTCCGATAATAAACAAACATTTATTTAAAATATTCCGATAATAAAAAACATTATATGAAAAATATTCCGGTAGTACAAAACGTCATATTAAAAACATTCTGAAAAATAAATGATTAAAAAAAAAAGGTAACGAAAAGAATTAGCAAACGCGAACCTCCTTCTGCAATTAAGCAGATTAAAGAGAGGAAAAAAAGGAATTCCTATCAAAAGAATACCGTACCGCCCTTTCGCACCCTCTCGTTACCGTGGAAAGGAAGCCCGGTTTAAAATAAAAAAAGAAATATAAAAAAAGAAAGGAAAAGGCCGCCAAAGAGACTGCGGCAAAAATATTGATCAAGCTGATGTGTACACCACGAAAATGATATTCAACCATAGCAAGGCCACACCCTTTGGAAAGTGCATCATTCACTCACGGAAATTTATATATTTTTTCAGAAGTTGTTGTAACGTGTGTGTGTGCATGCATATATATATATATATATATATATATATATATATATATATATATATATATATATATATATATATATATTTATTATATATAATATATATATATGTTTATATATATATATATATATAT
This sequence comes from Macrobrachium rosenbergii, assembly GCF_040412425.1. Taxonomy (NCBI): domain Eukaryota; kingdom Metazoa; phylum Arthropoda; class Malacostraca; order Decapoda; family Palaemonidae; genus Macrobrachium; species Macrobrachium rosenbergii. The sequence continues at coordinate 35,732,959 of NC_089757.1, read as the reverse complement.
ATATATATATATATATATATATATATATATATATATATATATATATATATATATATATATATATGTATGTATGTATGTATAAATAAACATATCTATGCGTATTATATTTATAAATATATAACACATATATCTCTTATTATGTGTGTATATATTATATAATATATATATATATATATATATATATATATATATATATATATATATATATATTATCCCTTATACACGCATGACTTTTTCAAATTCACAAACATGAAGTTACAAATATCGTTTTAATATAGAATTTACTGCACCTTACGAATATCTTACGCAGAGAGAGAGAGAGAGAGAGAGAGAGAGAGAGAGAGAGAGAGAGAGAGAGAGAGAGAGAGAGAAACACGAACGTTTCTGTAAATGTGCCGCTATTCTATGTAAAAGTTATGCAAAAATTAAGACAAACATACGTCACAGGACCCAAACTAAACACAGTCAAGTATAACGGCTTCTACCTAATACAAGATATGTATTAAGAGACTTTTCCAATTATGTACATAAAATAATGTTCCATAGACATCTGAAGCCCTTTAAAATATATTCTAATAAATTTCTGAAAGCCTATTTGGGCCGGATAATTTCAGTTTAGCGGCCCGTAGCTTCTTACATTATTTCACAAGACATTGGCAAGTCCTACTCAGAAGGTCAGAAAGTCCCTTTACTTGTGGAATCCTTTTTTTTTTTTTCCACTGTGATTTTATCCTCTTCCTATAACTCTGTTCTGTACGGATTTGATGGATCTTGCCTCATATTAGCTTTGTTCTTCTTGTGACAGTTTCCTTTTTAATAATTTCGATAATTTTGAAGACGCAGCATCGACATTTAAAAAATAGGGGACTGGATGTTGAAAGTTCCACAGCACCGCTATGTGACTACAGTGGCTTCGAGACAGGGAGTAAATAAATACTTAAATAAATAAATTTAATAAATATTTAACTAAATAAGCCCGTCAACCAATTAATGAAATGAAATACTTTCAAACGCAGATCCACCATATGCCGGAAAATGGGCTGCTTTAGTTCTTGTCAACATACCATTAGTAATTATTTTCATCATGATTTTTAGTATTATTATTTGAATCACTTGCATGTATTCTTAAAAATTTAGCGGGTTGAATAACTTCAGGCTTAATTTAAAAAAACCAAATTGACAATGCGAGTTACCGAAAGCTGCATAATAAGACTCGTTTTGAAAATGCTCTATTTCATATTATAAACATAATTACAGAACACTAATAATAATAATAATAATAATAATAATAATAATAATAATAATAATAATAATAATAATAATAATAATAAATAATAATAATATATTCAACTGTTTTTCAAGAAAATATACACAAGTACTGTTTTTTTTGTAATATTCTCAATACAACGACCACAAACACACTACCAAAAATATTAACGAATGAAATAAGCAGCAATTGGATATTTCAATAAAAATACACATACTAGTGTATTAGTATTTCAGGAATGTTTACTCACAAGCAGACTGATATATTAAATTTAACATTTTTGCGCTCACGATATATATAAAAAAAAACGCACTTTGTAAAATACGGTAACCATTGGACATTACTCTTCTCCGTGTTCCTTTTCTGAACAGAAATCGCTGTTCTCGTAATACCTAAATGTCATATAATTATTATTCTTAGCAATGATTATCGTGCCGCTTCTAACGCCAAATTCGTTCCAGCAAGTAAATTAAAAATTAGGTGCCCAATATATAAGTACATAATTACCGCTATTTATTAATGACGATAATACTTATAACTAAATTGTGGAGGTGTAGCCGGTTGCAAGAAAAACACGTATCCATCTTCATAATAATAATAATAATAATAACAATAATAATAATAATAATAATAATAATAATAATAATAATAATCCAAACAAACACTAGTCCCTACTTTCTATTCCTCACCCATGAATTATTAGTAGTACAATGTCACATTTAGGTTCTTACTCACATCGAAATTGCATTTGCCATTTCAGGAATTATTATAACTATAAATTTAGGAATTATTATAACTATAAATTTAACTAACAGAATTAAACGGTTCAATTTTGAAAATCAACGATAAGAGAAGCTTCGTCATCCCCCTAAACAGAATACTTAGAAGTGTTTTAGATTCACAGAAAGACACCTAAAGGAAAAATAAAATAGTGCTGGTTACTCTCAAAGCAATAATCATGTTCCGATTGCCGAAACTGACATTCTAGCGGCAATGTGACGGACACAGCAGATCAGCCTTCTTATCTATGGTGCATCACTATATTGTGACCGGAAATAATGAGCAAAAAGACACGATAGCCTATTGTATATGAGCGATTGTATTTCCAAACCCCTCCTTTTTTTTGTATTTTGGAAATACAATGGCTCATATACATTATAGTGGCTTTTGACTTGTTATTAATCTTCTTATTTCATAAATGAAATATAAGACCGCCGTCTCTTTGAACGCAATCCTCCCTTCCATGTTTCCTTGTTCATTGCAAATTAATTTGGAAACAGATTAAAACAGCAAGATGTGAACCACTCTGGACTTTTCCTGATGAATAGGTCGAAAAAATTTAGGTCATCTATAACGTCTAACTTTCCTTTACAAAAAATCAAACCTCTGATGAAAAAAATTTATTTAATCTGAATTACAAACACCGTACAGTCGAATCTACTTAACAATCAAATGGCTTTCAAAAATTCCAAAAAGGAATAAGTTTGCTGAATATCTTGTAAAAAAAAAAATACATTATTCAGTCACTGACTGAGGATGCTAACGATACCAGACGGGATATAACCAGAATGATAAAATAGAAGAGAATTTAAGCCTAAGCCAGAAACATTCTGAAAAAGTTTCAGAGTTCTCTTGACCCCGACGGGGTTATAAATGCTTAGTGGCCAAAACACGCGCGGTCAAAAAAAAAAAAAAAAGCCACAATCGAGTTTTCTGTACAGCTGCTACAGCGTATAATCAAGGCCAGCGAAAACATGTCTATCTTTCGGTGGTCTCCGTATAATGCTGTATGAGCCGAGGCCCATGAAACTCTAACCACGGCCCGGTGGTCACGTATCCTATATCGTTGCCAGAAGCACGATTATGTCTAACTTTAACCTTAAATAAAATAAAAACTACTGAGGCTAGAGAGCTGCAATTTGGTATATTTGATGATTAGAGGGTGGATGATCAACATATCAATTTGCAGCCCTCTAGCCTCAGTAGTTTTTAAGATCTGAGGGTCGGGCAGAAAAAGTGCGGACAGACAAAGTGCGGACGGACGGACAAAGCCGGCACAATAGTTTCCTTTTACAGAAAACTAAAAGAAAAAAGAAATGGCTATATCTAAGTATATCTTAATTTCTGGAATTCTCTTGTAGGAATATAAAAGGAAACTGACTTTATCCTGACGTCATCTTCGGTACAGGTTTCGCTTCTTAAAGGCCTAGTAAAAAAAAAAATAATAAAAATTGTCGCTAAAATATTATACGAATATGTACAATACCAGGTGCCTGTGCACGCAGGTAAAGTCGTGCATGCCTTTACAAATACGCATTTTTACTTAAATACGCATGTACTCATACAGACAAACACACGCATATACGAGCATATATAAATAAATATATATATATATATATATATATATATATATATATATATATATATATATAATATATTTTATATATATATACATATATATGTTGTATAAACATATACATATTTTATATATATAATATATATATATATATATATATATATATATATATATATATATATATATATATATATATATATATATATATATATATCTATAATATACACATATATATGTATATATATATATATATATATATATATATATATATATACCAACACACACTGTCTTTCCCTAAAAGTGGGTGACGCCAGTAGATGTCAACCTCTTCAGCTTCGCTGAACGAACGACCGGCAATACGGAAACATTTAACCGCTAAAGGACTAATATTCAAAATGACAGGCATTTCCGACATAATGATATTAATCTATGATGATGTTAAAAAAGTTTATTTTTTTTAGCGTTCCTCAGACATCTTACATAAATGGTATAATAAGCAGATGCTTCAAAAGAACCCCGTTACTTTTAATATATATGGAATGTAATTTATAATAAAAAAACATTTCCTTGGGTTAAAATGGTGTACATAAACATGTATTTAAATTCACGACGATTTATAGAACAGCGTTGATATGATTTTATATCAATTATATTAAACATTAATCACATGAAGCCGCTTGCGTAATAAAGAAAATCACAGGTAAAAATTACAATAATAATAATCTATTCTTTAAAATAAATAATGTAAAAAAATTGAATAGTCGCTGGTAAAAAAAATGGAAGATGGGAATTAATTTTCATATTGCACTTTGAACCCTACGATGTGTTTGATTTCTTCTACATACCTTCAATACGTTATTTGATTAACCAGCAGATATATTTTAATTATTAATGTTTTACTTCCAGCGGCAGTAATACTTTGCTATACCGCTTGTCTTAAGATTAGCGAAGTTCTGCAAAACTGAGTATCGTCTGTGCTTGGATAGGTGACCGTCATGAAAGGCCTAGAACATCCAGGAGGCTAGCGATTTCAGGAGCCATGGCCTTAAAAGGGTGAAAGGATTTAGTTGGGAAAAAATTGTTTTAAAATATTTCCTAAATCCTTCAACTCATCAATATTTTTCTTTCGGTACAGTTCAGAATTATAATGTCTTTTTACCATCCTACAGTTCCCCATTCTTTCCATATGACCAAACCATCTCAGAGCACAGTGATCGATCCGTTCGCCTACATTAACCTTTTTACCAGTTCTATATGTATCCACATACCTCCCGCTTCTAACACATTTCAGCAAAAAAAAAAAGAAAAAGAAAGTGATTGTTTAAAGGGGTAGTCGTCCAAAAGCATAAGATATTAAGATTCCTAATTTGAAAAGAACCACGTAATAATTTCGTTAATATGGAGTAACTTTAATAAAATATGATATATGAAATACGCCATTTTTTCCGAATTTCACAATCTTCCCCTTTCTTAGACAATAATAGCAACAGACTGAAACGAGTAAATTCGCTGAAAAATAAATAAGTAAAATCAAAAGGGGTGGCGGAACATATGTAGATATCTAAAATATATCTTAAAAGAGAGAATTAGAACAAGCCTATGGAGAACCATCTAACTTCACATGTATTCTTGGCCTTTCATTATTTGTTCTTGATAAAATAAGCATTACGCGCCCAGTAGTGATTAAAATTTTAGATGACTTCCCACCATAATTTATTTTTTTTCTTTCTTTTCTAATAACATCTTTTTTCTACATTTGCTATAATCTTCTGTAATTTCTTTCAAAAAACGCCATATTCTTTGGAAGCTTGAACTTCAAGTCAACGGCCCCTGTAGATCTGTTCCATATAAATAGGGTTTATCCTCTGAATAATAATAATAATAATAATAATAATAATAATAATAATAATAATAATAATAATAATAATAATAATAATAATAATAATAATAAAGGGAGCAGACCCTATTTTAACACGTCCTGTTAAAAAAAATCATAATACCAGTGGAATCAATTCCACTGATGCTGCCATTGTTTTTAACAAAATAATAATAATAATAATAATAATAATAATAATAATAATAATAATAATAATAATATGGTATCAGAACTGATAGGGTGATACGTGCCAATAGACCAGACTTGACGCTGACTGACAAAATCAATAAGAAAGTATCACTCACTGATGTCGCAGTACCATGGGACACCAGAGTAGAGGAGAAAGAAAGAGAAAAAACTGATAGGTATCAAGACCTGAAAATAGAAATAAGAAGGATATGGACATGCCAGTGAAATTTTACCCATAACTATAGTGAAAACACTGAAGGCACGATCCCAAGATCCCTGAAAAGGAACCTGCAAAACCAGAAATGAAGTAGCTCCAGGACTCATGTAGAAGAGCGTGCTGTAGGAAACAGCACACAGTGAGAAAAGTGATGGACTCCTAAGGAGGCAGGATGCAACCCGGAACCCCACACTATAAATACCACCCAGTCGAATATAGACAAATAATAATAATAATAATAATAATAATAATAATAATAATAATAACAGTTTAGCTACAACTGAAATGTGTCAAAAGGAGACACCTTCGTCAGTTATTAAAGTACAGGGTTCCGGAGACGTCACGCCCTGCGTCAGCTCCGAAACTTTTGTGACCCCTGTACTTTATAAATGTTATAAATGGGATCAGGGCTTTCCGATATTTTCTCTCCATTATTTTGCGATATTCCCCTTCTTAACACAGGTCTGGGTTTGTTATATACACTTCCAAGTTAGTTACTGTATCAAGGAACTTGTCCTTTGTTACTTACAAGTTATTTGCTGTTACTTGTCCATTGTTACTTACAAGTTATTTACTGCATCAAATAACTTGTCGATTGCTACTTCTAAGTTATTTACTGTATCAAGTAACTTATCCATTGTCAAGTTATTTACTGTATCAATTAACTTGTCCATTGTTACAAGTTATTTACTGTATCAAGTAACTAGTCATTGTTACTTACTAGTTATTTACTGTATCCGGTAACTTGTCCATGTTACTTACAAGTTATTTACTGTATCAAATAACTTGTCCTTGTTACTTCCAAGTTCTTTACTGTATCAAGTAACTTGTCCATTATTACTTACAAGTTATTTACTGTATCCAATAACTTGTTCATTGTCACAAGTTACTTACTGTATCAAGTAACTTCTCCATTGTTACTTCCAAGTTATTTACTGCATCAGGTAACTTGTCGACTGTTACTTTATTGTATCAAGTAACTTATACATTGCTACTTGCAAGTTATTTACTGTATCAAGTAACTTGTCCATTGTTACTTACAAGTTATTTACTGTACAAAATAACTTGTCGATTGCTATCTGTCGTTGATGTATCAATAAGATGATAAATCCGTCTGGGAGATGAAAGTAAATAATTGTCTTAGCTTCATATAATTCCACCTAAAATTTAATTTAGTAGTTTACGTTATTCTACGCCTACAGTTGGCCGCCGCAAGTCTCGTGAGTCACACGACCTAAAATAAGGCTTCACTTTAAATTTGGTGGAAGTAATCTATGTTTTTCTACGCCTACAGTTGGCCTCCCCAAGTCTTGTAAGTCACACAGCCTGAAATGAGGATTCACTTAAAATTTGAAGGAAGTAATTTATGTTTTTCTACGCCTACAGTTGGCCTCTTTCCACGTCCTGGTCGCATTTTGTAATAAAGTCCATCACTCTTGCCGTAAAGGTTTTATATATATATATATATATATATATATATATATATATATATATATATATATATATATATACATATATATATATGTATATATATATGTATATATATATATATATATATATATATATATATATATATATATATATATATATATATATATATAAAAATTCTACTCACATTTCATCACTAATGTCTAGTGTCGCATTTGTTGTAATTGCTTCCATCTCGCTGGTGTTCGATCTGTTATCGAACCGGCAATTTCTCGGCACCGTAAATACAAGGTTCTCAAATAACTCTGTTACGAGGAACACTTATTTTTTAATTATAGAAACGGATAAAGTTCAATGTTCTGAAAAGGTTACCTATTCTGTGAAACGGATATCTCATAAAGCCGACAATATATTTGGAGATCAGCGAGCGCGCACGTCCGCAATAGGCCTGTGATTCGTGAAGAAGGCGCTGTTTTGCTCAAACCGGGTATTTCTCCGGGAAAGTCGAGTTTTGCATATTGGAAATACTCGTAAAAATTGAGAAACATTGCAATTCCGTTGACCATACGCCGTGGCCTATTATTTTTTCGGCGATTTTTGAGGCCAAATCACAGGTAGCTATTCTTTAGAGAGAGAGAGAGAGAGAGAGAGAGAGAGAGAGAGAGAGAGAGAGAGAGAGAGAGAGAGAGAGAGAGAGAGATGAGGTAGTACTTGATAAATTGTCGATGCAACACAAAGAATATCTAGCATTACGTTATGTACATTGTAGCGGACATATTACTCCCTATAATGAAGGTACTTATTTAAGTACAGTACATTTCTTAAGTACACTTCAAAAAGTATTTGTATAGAATAAGCGTTTTCATAGCTCGGTGAATTATTCATATATATTTAAATATATTTATAAGTATTCAAATATATTTCCCGAAATATATTTGTCCTCAGTATTATTTAAGCGCAATCTTTGCTTATCATCCCTCTTCTTTTATCTGATACTAAAATTAATCGATACAAAAATAGCTATTTTGGGAATCATACTAGACGCCAATACTTATATTATCTACTTTAGTCAATTTGACATCAATAATTATATTTATTTTCTTTGGATAAAATTGGCTAGAACTTAAATATTATATTACCTAGAGGTCACCTTCCTTTTAATACCGAACTGCATGTTTAAAGATGAAATATTTCTTTTTAATATTTACCGAAAACATCGTATAGTATTCGCATCAATATTTAAGTACTGAAGATAAAGACTGAAAGGTTACAATGATTTTCACCTTCGAGTTTTTCGTTTACAAAACGTTCGAAAATTATTAAGCGCTCTTCCAAATTACTATGGAGGCAGTTGACAAAGCGATGATTGTATTGTGAAATACAATAAAAAATACAATAAAATAAAATTTCTGCCTTCGACGTCTTACTCTTCGAAAAGTTATAAAAATAAATAGAATGCAAATAGAGATTACGCACAAAATATAAAAAGAACAATATGCAAGTTAATTGTACCTTTTAGTATGGAGATCCATCTCATAATCACTGCTATGTATGTGTGTGTGTAATATATATATATATATATATATATATATATATATATATATATATATATATATATATATATATATATATATATATATATGTATACATATATATACATATATATATAAATATATATTTATATATATATATATATATATATATATATATATATATATATATATATATATATATATATATATATATATATATATATATATATATATAAACCTACACGTCACCCACTAGATCTCTATAAACATATATCAGATAATTGATATTAGCGATAAGAATCCGTAAACTAGTGAATTTTGCTGAAGGTTTTTCATCCTGTATGCCATGGAGCAACCAGCGATCACTGATTTCTTGTTGATCGTGAAACATTAAATTTAACATGAGATATTACACAGAATTAAAGGCAAACTCAAATACAGTAAACAAAAAAAAGGAGTAATTCAATATTTTAAAACAATACAAAATTGCACGGCTTATCCAGACAGTCTAGCTTTATTTGCAAACAATAAATCACTTACTTAATGCCGTCAGTGCACCTCACGGAGTGCACTGTAGGCATTACTAAAGGTTTTTTTGCAGCGTCCCTTCGGCCCCTAGCTGCAACACCTTTCATTCCTTTTACTGTACCTCCTTTCACATTCTCTTTCTTCCATCTTGCTATCCACCCTCTCCTAACGATTATTTCATAGTGCAACTGCTTTGAGGTTTTCCTCCCGTTACACCTTTCAAACATTTTACTCTCACTTTCTTCCTCTCAGCGCTGAATGCCCTCACGGGTCCCAGCGCTTGGCCTATGGCCTGAACTCTATATTCCATTCCATTCCACTTACTTAATTTACGATTTTTATTCAAATTCCACTACGCACGTTTATCTAAAAACTTACTTATACCAACGTTACAGTCCGCGCTATTTTGAAAACCCTCCAAATTTCGTAAACCTATTTGTAATTTCCTCCTTTTGAAACAGAATGCAAAACTTCCCTTGACTGAATCATTTTAAGTAGCCTGGCGTCACAACTATCAGGGTCGCTGAATGGTTCAAAGACTCCCCTTTGATGTCTCTTGGTTTCCTCCAAGAAGGAAACATCCCGGATATTCATAAGCAGGATAGAAATTGGATGAATTTAAATAAATCATTTTGACCTAAAGCTGAGAGAAATTGATATTTATGACAAGCGAGGCTTTCGGTACCTAGTAACATATGTATATTCAGTTTTCGTACATGCGTGGTTGTATTACACACACACACACATATATATATATATATACACACACACACACACACATATATATATATGTATATATTATACATGAGTTGTATTTTTTATAAATATATATACATACATACATATATATGATGTATATACATGTATATATATATACATATATATATACATGAGTTGTATTTTTATAAATATATATACATACATATATATATATATATGATGTACATATATGTATATATGTATACACACAAAATAAACAAATCTGCATATCACTAAACATACTGAAGGATTCATCATAACCAGACGGAAAAATTTAAAACAAGTGGGTCACTCAAAGTTCAGAACATATCAAATGAACCTCGATTTCCGTATCAAAATCGACACCTCAGGGTGAAACCCTTTTCATTTGCTTTCTGAAAGGATTTAAATTTCACTAGTCATACATTATTTATCGCCCTCACTTGGGTGTGTACATCTGGAGCAAATGGAAATTCAAAACGTTCCAAAACCTACATGAATATTCCACTGTTAATTTTATTGACGTTTCTTTCTTCAGGTTTCCCGATTCATTTTCGTAATTAGCGTTTCAGCTAGATACTCTAGACGTTATTAATTACTGTTATTAATGAGAATGACCGCGAAGAACAAGCACGATTTTTATAAATGATTAATAAAGTCCTTTTTTTTTTTGGTATTGAAATTTGATATAGTGTTTATCTAAAAATATACACGGTTTCAACAGACATAAAAGGGGTTTTTGATATATTATTATTATTATTATTATTATTATTATTATTATTATTATTATTATTATTATTATTATTATTATTATTATTATTATTATTATTTTCATTATTATTTTTTTTTTTTTCAAAGGAACAATGTAATACTGCTACTTTGTTGTCAGACCTTAAAATAATAAAAAGAACTCTATCACAAATATCGCATTGATTTTCATAAGTATTTACCGTAGAAAACCCAATAATTTTTTTTTTTTTTTTTCAAAGGAACAATTGATAATATACGCCGGCGGACCTAAATTCTATAAATAATAAAATCTATGACCAGCATCAGAAAAGCATTAAAATAATAAAAAAGAACTCTACTCAACAAAGAACTCTCATATAAGATCGGTAACCGATTCATGAAATTTATGATCATTTGCACCGTAGAAAACACATCACGCAAACAAAAATTTTTTATTTTAGTTTCCTTCACTCAACTTGCCTTCTTCTTTAACTAAAATTCAAGGCAGCTGACAATTGATATGTCATTTATGGCACTGAATTAAACTTTGACCGGCGGATAGCCATAAATATAGCAAAGGATATAATATAATATAATATAATAGAAACTATGACCGGCGATACCCATAAATATAAAAAAGGATATTATATAAAATATATATTATATAATATAATACATAAAATATATATAATAAAATATAATATAATATGAAATATAAAAACACCGTATCTCGATTCTCAGTCATCTATAGAAGGATCCACAGTAATACTCTTGGTTAGAAAGATGAAATGTATTTGTGAAAATTATTATAAAGCTTTTATAGCTTTCGTTCATCTTTCTATGGACTATGGGCGAAAGCTAAGTTCTGAGTTCACAGAAATTATTGTGGCATAATATAATAAATATTATCTAATATAATGTAAAGCATAATATATATTATATAATATAATATAATAATATAATATAATGTAATCATATTATAATATATTATGTTATATATTTTTAAAAATACGTTTCGTCTTTCTAACCAAGAATATTATTGTGGATCCTTCTGTACATAATATAATAAATATTATCTAATATAATGTAATATAATATAGCATAATATATATTATATAATATAATATAATATAATATAATGTAATGTAGTATAACATAATATAATATATTACTGCAAAAGCCATAAAATATGTAAAACTGGAAAAAAATCTTTATTCAAAATGTACCTCATTTTGTCTAATCTTTCAGTGGGTAAAACCTTGCAGAACCATACCCATACCCAAACGAATCAATATAAAGAGAAAGAAAAAAAAACATTCTATTACATTACTTAGCCTTCAGCAATTCGAGCAACCATTAGACTCTGAGTCATTATCACACTGTCATGTAATTACTTACCGTAAAATCTACAACGTCAGCAACAAGTCTATTTTTAAGAGACTGGTCGACAAATTTGTCAGTTAACTAAAACCAAAAGTTATAATTTATATATATGTATGTATATATAAAAATATACATAGACATATACTCATATATATATATATATATAATTTATATATGTATGTATGTATATATATATATATATATATATATATATATATATATATATATATATATATATATATATATATATATATATCCACAGACCAGCAAACAAGGTGTGCGATAATAGCAGGTGTGATTCTTTCCTTAATTGTTTTTCAAATTCACCGAGAGCCATGAAAATAACAAAACACTTCGCACACAGTAACCTTGCGAACAGAAATATAAATAATTTTTTTTTTTATGTACAGATGATTTCTGTTCAAGAACTCCAGGATATTGTATTTTTTCTAAATGTCTGTTAATACAGTGTGTATACAGTCAACGACTGGCTTTGAATTATTCAAAAGCGTAAGTATTCCTAAATGTTTGTTAATCCATTGTGTATATCATACAATGAATGACACTGAATTATTCACAAGTATAAGTATCTCCTAATAATATTGTTTGATAATTCATTTTGTGCATATCATACAATGAATGACACTGAATTATTCACAAGCTTAAGTATTCCTAAATGTTTGATAATACACTGTGCATATTATACGATGAATGACTTTGAATTAGTCACAAGATTAAGTATTCCTTGATGTGTATATCATACAATGAATGGCACTGGATAGTCACAAGCTTAAGTACTCTTAGATGTGTATATCATACAATGAACGATAACGAATTATTCAAAGGCTTAAGTATTCTAAAGTGTTTGATAATCCATCGTGCATATCATACAATAAATAACTTTGAATTAGTCACAAGCTTAAGTATTCCTAGATGTGTATATCATACAATGAATGGCACCGGACTATTCACAAGCTTAAGAAATCCTAAATGTTTGATAATCCATTTAGCACATCATACAATGAATGGCACTGAATTATTCACAAGCTTAAGTATTCCTAAATGTTTGATAATCCACTGTGTATACCATACAATGACTAGGTCTGAAACATTTACAAGCACTCAATGATTGAATACTATTTCGAGTTGAGAATATCATCGCCATCTGGATATAACTCAATCAGAAACAGATAATACGATGTACTTTCGGAAACTGTCAAACAATTCAGATAGAGAGAAAATATGAATATCGCTACAAAAATTACTGATCATTTCCGAGGTGGCCATAGAATTACTGATCATTTCGAAAATGAAATGCGATCACTGTTACGAATTTATGGATGACTAAAATAATATATTAGTATCTGAATGATTTTTTTTTTTTTCACTTTTCTCATCACCAATATTTAGTATTTACCAAAGATTATTGTAATCAGTAATGTCATATATAACGATAACTATTGTTAGATGATACTACATAAATATTACACGGCATAAGGCGTCATTTTTACTATATAAATCCTATATGGCATAAGGCCGCTGTGACTGACTTTTCGATATGAAAATTAATATGGATAGGAGGCAGATGACGGCAAGTAATTGCTGATAAAAGATTATTTGTGATGCTATTACTAAAAATTACCAGGAAAACGAGAGATCTATTCTTAGCTATTTAAGACAGCTGATGGTAATGAGCAAAAAAAAAGAAAAATAGCATCTGGTCGTCAGTTAGGAAAAGAGAGAGAGAGAGAGAGAGAGAGAGAGAGAGAGAGAGAGAGAGAGAGAGAGAGAGAGAGAGAGAGAAATTTTGACTTCATGTTTTCTTTTTTCTTCCTAAGTCTCACTGCCAAATATAATATTTTTACTGGGAAACGAAAAAGCATATGAGAGAGAGAGAGAGAGAGAGAGAGAGAGAGAGAGAGAGAGAGAGAGAGAGAGAGAGAGAGAGAATTTTGCCCAAACCGATGGAAAACGAGAGAGAGAGAGAATAGAATAGAAGAGAATAGAGAGAGAAGAGAATAGAGAATAAGGGAAGAGAGAGCGAGAGAGAATTTTCCCCAAAGCGATGGAAAAGAGAGAGAGAGAGAGAGAGAGAGAGAGAGAGAGAGAGAGAGATAGAACAGAATAGAGTAGAATAGCGAGAAGAGAATAGAGAATAAGGGAAGCGAGAGCGAGAGAAAATTTTGCCCAAAGCGAAGAGAAACGAGAGAGAGAGAGAGAGAGAGAGAGAGAGAGAGAGAGAGAGAGAGAGGAGAGAAAGGAACAGAGTGTTGGGGGAGCCGTGGGACGCCATTTTGTTGTTGTGTGTGTGTCTAGGGATATCGGCAGCTGCTGTGTGGTATAGGGGAAAACGCTGCTCCCTTTCTCCCCTGATGACGTACATTCTCTCTCTCTCTCTCTCTCTCTCTCTCTCTCTCTCTCTCTCTCTCCTCTCTCCTTTCTGCGTGTTCGCTTTACAGGGAAAATAACATATTTGGCCGTGAGACTTAAAATAAAAAAGACGATATAAAGTTAAAATCTCTCTCTCTCTCTCTCTCCTTTCTGCGTGTTCGCTTTATACGGTAAAGATAATATCATTTGGCCGTGAGACTCAAAAACATAGACGATATGAAGTTAACGATTGCCAGAACGCATCTCTCTCTCTCTCTCTCTCTCTCTCTCTCTCTCTCTCTCTCTCTCTCTCTCTCTCTCTTTGTAAGCGTGTTAGCTTTACAGTAAAAACAAATTATTTGGCCGTAACATTGCCAGAACGTAGGACGAACCTCGCTTCTCGATAAAGCTCATTTTGTGTACCATAAAGCAAGTATAAGAATCAATAAAATCTGGGTACAGGTTGATCTGGTCTGGTTTCTACGCAGGCTGCGTGGAAACTGCTGAATCCTAGCTAGATTACTACTAGTAACAGGGTAATGATATGACAAAATCGTCTGATTATATATATATATATATATATATATATATATATATATATATATATATATATATATATATATATATATATATGTGTATATGTATATGTATATATATGTATATATATGTATATATATATGTATGTATATATATGTATATATATGTATGTATATATAAAATCTGGAAATGCTTCCCCATTAATTTTCAGTGTCATTTATTATCGACGTACGATCTGCCATACCGCCTAATTCCAATATAAATTTTCCTTACTGTCAACATGGATATTTTAAGCTAAGGAAGAAAACTACAACATTAAAAGCGATGGTATTCTATACTTACAAAAAACAAACTACAGGCGAAAATAAATTTATGCATTATTACAAACTAAACAGAGTGACTCTAGATCAAAACTCTACGATAAAAGAGTGAACTATTTTTTTTATCTTTTATTTACTTATATGACCTTTCAAAACGGAAATTTTACCAAGAGCGGCAAAATAATAAGCCCAATATTTCATAAAGATTCCAGGGCCAAAGATGAAATATTATTGATAAAACTTCATAATTTATGACAACTGGATAATAAAATATCAAATGTAATGAAAATAAAACAAATGATTCACGTGATTCTATGTATCAAAGGTAAAACTATATATATATATATAGCATATATATATATATATATATATATATATATATATATATATATATATATATATATATATATATATATGTATATTATATATATGCATAGTTTTACCTATTATACACAGAGTCACGTGAATAATTTCTGTTTTATATATACGTACATATATATTAACTTTATCACTTACACAATTACCTGTAATTAATACAATTATTTACAGGACCTCTTATCTAGCGGAGATATTTATCCAATAAAAATTACAAGCTTTCCAGGACTGACAGTCCCCATTGTCAAGTATCCGTCGAATGATCGGACACGTGGTCAAGCCGTATCTTTAATTTCATATATATATATTTATATATATACATATATATATATATATATATATTCATATATATATAATATATATATATATATATATAAACTGATAGAAGAAGCGGCGGCGCTCAAGGAATTTACACTTCTGTTCTTTTTACTATATGTGAAAAATAGACAAATACAAATTTTGATTTTTATCCCAGTAAATTCATACACTTATACACAGACAGACATTACAAAAATATATATATATATATATATATATATATATATATATATATATATATATATATATATATATATATATATGTATACATATATATATATATATATATATATATATATATATATATATATATATATATATAGATATATATATATATATATATATATATATATAATACATATATATATATGTATGTATGTATTATTTAATGGACATCCACAGCGCAGATGAAATGAAAAGCTGACATTGTCACGAGCGACAAAAAATTACTGGTACGCTTGACAAATTACTTATCCTCCATCTATTCAGTTTGCATCATATTTTTAACAATAAAATTAATTAACCAGTGAGACATTTAATTACTTTTAATTGATCGTTTTAATATTTACAACTCGCGATTTTACTAGAGGAATGTTGCATCATTTGTAAAAGCTCCGTGCGAGCACTCAAAAATGCAACATGGGGAAATGGCCTTTTTTCGAATCGGTTACCAAAAAAAAGAAAAAAAAAAAAAAACTGGTATGTTGTTGTATTTTTTGGGGGGGTTGGGGTGAGGGGTATGAGGGGGGTGTGGGAAGCAGGGCTATATTTGCAGCATGGTCCCATGCCGGAACCAGCAGCTATGAACTGAAATAATTGAATCAGTATGAAGCAATTACGCAATTACATTTTCGCCAAATGATTTTATTCCGGACGAGTTGACATAAGTGTGGATTTTGTTCGCGCACGCGCAGTCTGGTATTCGGAATCTGGACATTGGAAAAGGCATCATGATATAATAAAGCCCTTTTTTGCGTCGTAAACTGTCCCAAATTACTCCTTCAGTTTAACAATAACTAAAATTTTCGCATTTAGAATCAGGACGGAATTTCCTGTTTCAAGAAGCGTTTGCCGTCCAATGAATTTATTTACTAATTTGTTAATTTATTTCTTTATTTTCTAACAATTGATCGCTTCTTCTGTATTTCCTACTCCCTTCTGTAAGTTCTTTCCAATGAACGCCATATTCTCTGGAAGCTTGAATTCCAAGTCAGTGGCCCCTGTGGGTTTCTTCCGTATGAATTGGGGTTTCATCTTCTAAATAATAATAATAATAATAATAATAATAATAATAATAATAATAATAATAATAATAATAATAATAATAATAATTGATTCTCTAGCTTTTTCAATGCCTTCCAGCTTCAACTCACTAATATGCAAGAGATATATATATATATATATATATATATATATATATATATATATATATATATATATATATATATACAACATATATATATATATATATATATATATATATATATATATATATATATATATATATATATATATATATATATATATATATATATATATATATATATCAAGTTCTTGACAGTCTGTAGCAGCAACAACGGTTATGAGAGAGAGAGAGAGAGAGAGAGAGAGAGAGAGAGAGAGAGAGAGAGAGAGAGATGAGGCACCACAACCAGCCCAATTCCCCCTTATTCCCCACACCCCTTCAAACCCCCAACACTTGGTCCTTCGCCCCCAACGAAAATTCGGCGTGGGGTAACCGACCAACCAACCATCTCCAAGCCGCCATTTGGGATATTTCACTCAAAAAAAGGTTTCTCTCTCTCTCTCTCTCTCTCTCTCTCTCGTTGTACCTTCTTCTGACATTTCTTTCCTTTCTATTCTTTCTCAGTTCTTCTTTCGGGTTTTACTCTTTCATTTATGATTATGGCAATCGAGGTAATCGATAATTATAAGAGAAGAATTCTCTCTCTCTCGATCTCGATCTCGTACTACTTTATGCCATTTCTTCTCCTTTCTATTCTTTCCCAATTCTTCTTTCGGGATTTACTCTTTCATTTATGATTATGGCAATCGAGGTAATCGATAATTATAAGAGAAGAATTCTCTCTCTCTCTCTCTCTCTCTCTCTCTCTCGATCTCGTTCTACTTTCTTATGCCATTTCTTCTCCTTTCTGCTCTTCTCAATTTTTCTCTCGGGATTTATCCTTCCGTTTATGATTATGACAATCGAGGTAATCGATAATTATGGAAGAAAATTCTCTTCTCTCTCTCTCTCTCTCTCTCTCTCTCTCTCTCTCTCTCTCTCTCTCTCTCTCTCTCTCTCTCTCTCGTTCTACTTTCTTATGCCATTTCTTCTCCTTTCTATTCTTTTTCTCCTCTTCTTTCGGGATTTATCCTTTCGTTTACGATTACGGAAATCGAAGTAACATAAGAGATTAAAGCAGGCTGGTCGATAACTGTGGGAGAAAAATTCTCTCTCTCACTGTCTCTCTCGATCTCGTTGTACCTTCTTCTGACAATTCTTTTCCTTTCGATGCTTTCTCTCCTCTTCTTTCGGGATTTATCCTTTCATTTATGATTACGGCAATCGAAGTAACAGAAGAGATTAGAGCGGGCTGGTCGATAACTGTGGGAGAAAAACCTTCGGCGGGTGAGTGAGTGCCCGAATGGCCGCTTAAAGGTAATGAGTTCTTTAAGCTCTGCGGTGCTTAGAAAGAACTGAGCCCTGAGTAAGCTCCTCCTTGCCCTGGACAAGAAGAAGAAGAAGAAGAAGAAGTTTATAAGCTACCTCCTCCTACGCCAGCAACGGGGAATTTGAACGACCCCAACAACGAGCACGTAAGAGAAATCTCCCTGCCCAGTCTCTCAAACAGGACCACCCGAAAAACGTTGGGCCGAATCATAATGGACGAGGATATCGCTCTCCAGAAGAGTCAACAATCCATTTCAAAGAGAATACCGAGAGAGAGAGAGAGAGAGAGAGAGAGAGAGAGAGAGAGAGAGACCTCTGACGAATTAGCGCTGTACCGGCCCTTGTAAGGGGCCTCTTTGTCTCGGCGCGTTGAAGATTTCCACGGCAATTTGTTCTCTGCCGATGCAGAAAATCAAATCAACCACCGTTCCCGCTCTCGGAAAAGACTTCGAGAAACGGGAGTGACACGTCTATTCTCTCTCTCTCTCCTCTCTCTCTCTCTCTCTCTCTCAGAGTAGGGAGGGGGGTACGTCCAATTGTCTCATCTCCAAGGCAAAGAATAAAGGAAAACAATCGAACGGACGGACGAGCGAGCGAGCGGGCGTAGGCGGAGATTGAAAAGGGAGCGCCCCAAGAGCTCCAGGGAGCTTTTCACGCCGTGGTCCCCCAAGTTTTTCGGCTCTTGGTCGCGGAAGACCCCGCCGTCCGCGTCCTACTCCCTCTCCCCATGCCGGGCCTTTGTAGAGATGGCCCAGGGCTATAAATTATTCCGATGGTCTATGTGACTGCCTCTTAGGACAAGTACTCCGTTGTAGATGGAAGCAAAACACTATGATTTGTTTTGGGGGAAGTATCTTG
>NC_089757.1:35708264-35710764 GCF_040412425.1 Macrobrachium rosenbergii | reverse complement strand
CTGGATGGTGAGAGAATTTCTCTCTCCCACCATACATCCTGAATGGTAAAGAGTGTGTCTCTCCCTCACCATACATCCTGAATGGTGTGAGAATGTCTCTCTCTCACCATACATCCTGAATGGTGAGAGAATGACTTTCTCTCACCATACATCCTGAAAGAGACAGACTTCATACTTTGCCGAAGCAAGAATGATAAAATCACCGTCGATGCAGGTCACTCAAAAAAATTTTAAAAATCGCAATTTTTTTAAAGTAAATTGTATATACTTTTCCTAACTATACAAACCTGAGGTCCTTTACATTAGGAATTATTTCCAGCTCCGCTGTAAGTAATTCCTAATGTTAAGGACCGATGATTTGTATCATCGCTTGGGAACAAATGCATATTCGACACTTTTTACCCAAAAAAAAAGGGACGAGATATACGAAGGTACAACCTGCAATAAAAGAGTAACAGCATTACCAGAATATTGGGTTTAAAATCGCGGGAAGTACCGTCCATTGCACTCGATAAAAATTCTCCTGTCTGCCGCAGATCGACGGGAAGAAGAAGAAGAAGAAAAGGGAGGCATTTTCAAAAAAATGGTCCAATAAATCCGGACTTTTTTACTCCTTCGCACTCCATATTTCTCCTTTCAAGCACTTCCACACAACCAAAGCCTCAACTGCGGTCTCATTTTCATCCGAATTCATATATCATAGTCTCTGGTCAACCCCTCCCCATCCCCACCATTCCATATCGCCCCAACTCGGTACTATCTAACCCCACCCCCTCCCCCAACCCCAACACCCCCTCCCGTTCCAATTCACACTACACATCAGTCCTGAGTCCGCTTCCCGCCCTAATTCATACATCTCCATCAGAAGGGGAAAAGGTATGATTAAAAAGATCGCGTCGCTAAGGGTAAGGACAATCTGGCAAGACCGATGGATGCTGCTGGGTTCTCTCTCTCTCTCTCTCTCTCTCTCTCTCTCTCTCTCTCTCTCTCTCTCTCACACACACACACCTGGGCTTTCCAGACCAGACTGGGTACGTAAGAACTGAGGAAAGGTGTGAAGGAAGAAACTCTTTTGAAGTGGCTAATTGGGAGTCAGGGAAATTTGAAAGTGAAGAAAAATCTATTCCCTCGCATTTTATTTATTTATCACCTTTTCCTATGACTTGTCTCTCTCTCTCTCTCTCTCTCTCTCTCTCTCTCTCTCTCTCTCTCTCTCTCTGAAGGCTGATTTGATTTTGGAGGCCTCTTGGGTCTATAGTCTGCTGATTCTATCTCTGAAGCTTTTCAGCTGTACATATAAAGAAAGAAACGAAGAAAGACAGCTAGATAAAGATGTACAGGACTCTTTTGTAAAGATGTACAGGACTCTTTTTAAAGATGTACAGGCCTTTTTTGTAAAGATGTACAGGAAATTTTTAAAGATGTACAGGACTTTTCTTAAAGATGTACAAGACTTTTTTAAAGATGTACAGGACTTTTTTTTTAAGATGTACAGGACTTTTTTTAAAAGATGTACAGGACTTTTTTTAAAACAGGTACAGAACTTTTTTTAAAGATGTACTGGACTTTTTTTTAAAGATGTACAGGATTTTTTTAAAGATGTAAAAACTGTAACGTTCCAATTTCTTAATGAAAGCCAAGAAAATTCAGAACGGGCGGACATTTTGGGCTGCGTAAATACTGAACAGCTTTTGAATCGGTAAACGTCAGATTCTGTAACAAGACAAGCTTGTGCAGAGTAAGACCGAAAGAACAAAGCAAGTTCTATGAAAGATGCTACAAACAGCGAAGCTAATTTTCGTAAAATGGATAAAAAACTGAAAACTTAAAAAAGCCTGTATTAAATTTAAATGTGTATAAAAATAAAAATATATTTTTCTGTTGAATTCAAAATTAAGTAAGAACACAACAACAGCGCTACATTCAATGACAAATTCTAGCTAAGAATATTATTAAAATGATGGAGCATAATTTTTGCAAAATGGAAGAAAAATAGAAAAGTGGAAAGTCTTTGTTCAATTTAAATGTCAATTAGGAGAAGATAATTTTTGGAAATTAGCGCCACTCGAAAATTATAATATTCAACTCCACCCGAAAAAATATGAAATTCAGACCCATCCGAAAAATATAAAATTCAGCCCCACCCGAAAATATGAAATTCAGCCCCACCCGAAAACTATGAAGTTCAGCCCCACCCGAAAAATATAAAATTCAGCCCCACCCGAAAATATGAAATTCAGCCCCACCCGAAAACTATGAAGTTCAGCCCCACCCGAAAAATATAAAATTCAGCCCCACCCGAAAAATACGAAATTCAACCCAACCCGAAAAATATAAAAGTCAGCCCCACCCGAAAAATATAAAATTCAGCCCCACCCGAAAAATATAAAATTCAGCCCCACCCGAAAAATATAAAATTAACATCTGTAGAAAAAAAAATCCGACAATATCTAGGAATGTTGATTAAAACTACATAGAAATTATTTCCCTAATTTCAGAA
>NC_089757.1:35673264-35700764 GCF_040412425.1 Macrobrachium rosenbergii | reverse complement strand
TCCCCTGCTCTCAAAAACACACAAAATTATCCACCTCAGGCTTTTCAGAAATTAATATTGCTATTTTAAAATCATAAATCCTGTACATATTTATCATTATCGTGAATGTCTAATAATTAGGTTCCTGTGAAAAATAAAATTTTATCTTCTGCTCTCAAAAACACGCATAATATTATCCACCTTCGGTTTAAAAAAAAAAAACAATAATGGCCTCTTTAAAATCATGAATCTTCCCTGTATTTATTATAATCAAGTGAGTTTAATATTCGGTTCCTTTTTAAAACAGGATTTCGTCTTTCACTCTCAAAATCACACAGTAAAATCCGCCTCCGGTTTTTAAAAATTAATATTGCCGTTTTAAAATCAGAAATCCTTTACATATCTATCATTATCGTGAAGGTCTGATAATTAGGTTCCTGTCCAAAATAGGATGTCGTCTTCCACTCTCAAAATCACACATAATATTATCCACGCCCGGTTTTTAAAAATCAGTATGATCATTGGAAAATCATAAATCCTTCGTGTATTTATCGTTATCATGCAGGTTTAATAATTAGGTTCCCGTCAAAAATAGGATTTCGTACTATGCTCTCAAAAACACGCATAATATTATCCACCTCCGGTTTTTTAAAAATTAATATGGCCATTTTTTAAATCTGATATCATTCATGTACAGTATTTATAATTATCGTACAGGTTTAATAATTAGGTTCCTGTCAAAAATAGGATTTCCTACTCTGCTCCTAAAAGCATAATATATTATCCACCTCCGGTTTTTAAAAAAATAATATGGCCGCTATAAAATCATAAATCTTCCAGGTATTTATCATATTCAAGTGAGTTTAATATCTCGGTTCCTTTTTAATACAGGATTTTGTCTTCCACTTTCAAAATCACACAAAATATTATCCACCTCTATTTTTAAAAATTAATATTTCCATTTTAAAATCATAAATTCTTTACATTTTTATCATTATCGTGCAGGTATAATAATTAGACTTGTGTCAAAAATAGGATTTCGTACTCTGCTCCCAAAATAGCACATCATAATATCCATCTCTTGTTTTCTAAAAATTAATATGGCCGTTTTTAAGTCATATATCCTTCATGTATTTATCGTTATCACGCAGTTTTTATCTCGGTTCCTTTTTAAAATAGGATTTCGTCCTCCGCTCTCCAAAAACACATAATATTATCTACCTCCAGTTTTTAAAAATGAATATGGCCCTTTTTAAATCACTAATCCTTCATGCATATTTATCGTTACCGTCAAAAATAGGCTTTTCGTGCTCCGCTCTCAAAAAACACACGCACACACAATATCATCAACATTTCAGCATTTACATTTTCATCCTCCTCTCTCTCTCTCTCTCTCTCTCTCTCTCTTCTCTTCCGCGGCTGACATCGCCAATAACGAGCGTGACTCATCGAACACGTAGCGCAAATTGCAGCGTCGCTACAGTCCTTGCCGCTAATGGGCGGTTGTCGACAATGTCTTCATAAGAAGGTACCAATCAACCCTTTCTTCGGTTTTGTTAAG
Source organism: Macrobrachium rosenbergii (assembly GCF_040412425.1). Taxonomy (NCBI): domain Eukaryota; kingdom Metazoa; phylum Arthropoda; class Malacostraca; order Decapoda; family Palaemonidae; genus Macrobrachium; species Macrobrachium rosenbergii. The sequence goes on along the minus strand of NC_089757.1, from coordinate 35,699,224 downwards.
GTAAAACGCCGTGGCGACTTCTGGGCGGAATCCCGCGAGGACTGCGGTCGGCGAAGCCATGTCGCCAATGATGCGGAATACGATGTTCCTCTCAAACGCCGGCCGGAGGACAGCCGGATAGCCGGATAGCCAGCCTGCACCGCCAATTACTGGGGACCTGTTAAAGACTGCTAGGCGTACCTGTCGACGAGCGACGTCCATTATTATCAGCCAGGATTTGACGACGAGCGACACAACCATATGACTTCGGAAGAGAATGCAACAGGAAGCAGCTGTCCGCCTCCGCGGACGCCCTCGCCGGCGAAAATAAAAGGGAAGAGGCGGCTTGGCGGACACGTCGTAAAATTCGGAATAAACCCTCCTGAGTGAAACTAATAACAGGCAATAAGCATGAAGGACGGTCGACGCTTCATACTTAAGGGAAGGGGAATGCTCATTGCGCCGACGGTCCTTAATACTGAGAAGGGGAAAGATTACATTCATTTCGTCTTAAACGGCGCCTCCGGAAGCCGCTGATGTCGTTTGGAGAAAAGAGAAGCGAGAGATATGGAGCGAAAAAGGAAAAGGTGATCTCTTATTTTACTCAAGGACTCGACCCAGTTGAAGTTTATATACAATCCCCTGGGATAGACTGGGGCTTCAATCTGACCCCTGGTGGTAGCAATTCCTGGGGTTCACGGCGATCGTAAATCACTCTTAATCAATGAGTTTACTATTCTTGTGTGATTTATTGGCCAAACCCCTTCACTTTCCGATGTGGCTACTGCACCTCCCCCTCCTCCTCCTCCTCCACCCCCTCCACCTGGTTGGAGGATAAGAACCGAGCTCTTGCTCTTCTTCTTCTTCAACCTCCTCCTCCTCCTCCTCCTCCTCCACCTGGTTGGAGGATAAGAACCGAGCTCTTGCTTTTCTTCTTCAACCTCCACCTCCTCCTCCTTCTCATCCTCCTCCTCCACCTTCTCTCTACCTCCTCCTCCTCCTCCACCCCTTCTGCCTCCTCCTCCCCCTCCTCATCCTTCTCCTCCTCCTATACCTCCTCCGCCACCTCCATCTCCTCAGTCTCCTCCTCCTCCTACTTCTTCTTCACCTCTTCCCCCTCCTCCTCCTGCTCCTCTTCCTCTTCTACCTCCTCCTCTTCCACCTCCTCCATCTCCGTCTCCTCATCCTCCACTTCCTCTTCCTTCTCTACCTCTTCCTCCTCCTCCTTCTCCTCCTCCTCCTCCTCTACCTCTCAAGTGCTTCGCAAGGCTGCGGTGTGGTGTGATGCGATGTAGTGCCCTGCAATTGCAAATACCCAGACGTCGGGCTCGTGTTACCTGTACCCGGTATTTCGATCTTTATTCGAAGGAATCACCAGGGTATCCGGTGACATCACAAACACGGGTTTGTGACGGGCGTTTGTGTGGGTGTGAGTGTGTGTATGTCTGTTTGTGCGTGGGTGGCCTGCTTCCTCCGGAGTCTTATCCTGACGGTGGTGTTGACGCCCGGTGGTGATGTTCATCGTTAAATTTAGTGAAGAGGTGTTGATTCAGCCGGAACGTATTAGTTTCTTCTTCTTCTTTTTCTTCTTCTTCTTCTTCTTCTTCTTCTTCTTTTGATTATACACAACGTGCTTGAAGGAACAATGTGACTGATTCACTGCAATTACCATTTTTCGGGGGCGTTAAGTTTTTGCTTGGAATCTGCGGTGCTTGTTGAGTACATGACTCATTTGATATTATCTACTTGATACTCATCTTTATTGGTATTCTGTAAACACACACACACACGGCCACACGCACACACACACACACACACACACACACACACACACACACACACACATATATATATATATATATATATATATATATATAAATATATATATATGTATATATATATATATATATATATATATATTATATTATAAATAAATAAATATATGTAGTGTGTATGTATAATACATATATACATATTATATTACATACATTTAAAAATAAGAAGCGCTCGCAGGAAAAGACGAAATGAAAGATAATAGACCCTGAGCTTTCGTCTTTATTTCATATATACAGTATACATATACATACACATGTGTGCGCGTGTGAATGTGTATAATCAAAAACCTGTGCATCAAAGAACATGCATACCAAATACGCCTGTAAACCACACACACACACACACACACACATACAAACACACACATGCGTGTCCTTATTTCTAAATGTGTGTGTGTAGACATAATCCCGAAGTAAATATTAGTGTTAGGAGAGCCTTGCTTTCGACACACCAGGGCCACCCGAGGGTACGGAAATTATTCTAAAAGTTTCCTGTTTTCCCTCGAGGAATCTACATTCGGACCAAACGCCTGCTCCTTTCCGTGTTTATTCAAGTCCCGGATTGTATTTCGATCCGTATCCTATATAGGTGTGGGAGACTTGTGTTGGCTCCTTTTCAAAGTATCTGTGATCTCGAGAGGTACATTCTCGGCTATGGGATACTTGTGTTCGTTCCTTTTCAAATAATCAGCGACTGAGGCAGATGTGTTCGGGCGATTTTAGGCAAAACTAAATGTGGAGATTATCCATAGATTTGCTTAAGCAATAAACAAACAAGTAAGAAATGCGCCGAAGTTTCTTCGGCGCAATCGAGTTTTCTGTGCAGCCGCTACAGCGTATAATCAAGGCCAACGAAAATAGATCTATCTTTCGGTGATCTCGGCATCGTAAACCGCGGTCCATGAAACTTTAACCACGGGCCGGTGGTAGCCTATCCTATATCGTTGCCAGAAGCACGATCATGGCTAACTTTAACCTTAAATGAAATAAAAACTATTGAGGCTAGAGGGCTGCAATTTAGTATGTTTGATGATCGGAGGGTGGATGATCAACATACCAATTTTCAGCCCTCTAGCCTCAGTAGTTTTTAATATCTGAGGGCGGACAGAAAATTGCAGACAGAATAAACTGCTGACGGACAGACAAAGCCCGCACAATAGTTTTCTTTGACAGAAAACTAAAACGGAGCTGGGTAAAAGAAGTCGTAAGAAGAACGGAACTAGCAGTGATACCCATAATCATATCAGCCAGTCACATTCAAGAACAAATGTGAAGATTTTTCATAGATTTGTTAAACTATAAACAAAAAATAAAAGGAGCTCGGTAAAAGCAGTCGTAACAAAAACAGAACTAGCAGTGGTACCTATGGTCATATCAGCCAGTCTCATGCAAGGCAAATGTAAACGTTTTCCATAGATTTTTTTAAACAATCAAAGAAGGAATGCGCTCAGTAAAAGCAGTCGTAACAAGAGCGGAACTTGCGGCGGTGCCTGTAGTCAAGTACCTATAGTCGTATCAGCCAGTCACAGCAATAGCAGCAGCTTCAAAGCAAAAGCAGCTGAGTAAAAAATATATGACAGCAGCTACAGCAGGGACACAGCAACAGCAGCAGTTACAAGCAAAAGTAAAAGTAGCAGATTGAAAAATATGACAGTGGCTACAGCAACAGCAGCAGCAGCTTAAGAATATATGCAAAAAGCAGCAGAATAAAAAATATAACAGTAGCTACAGCAGGGACACAGCAACAGCAGCAGTCAAATATGACAGCAGCTGCAGCAAGAACAAAAGCAAAAGCAGCAGGTTGAAAAATATGACAGCAGCTGTAGCAAGAACACAGCAAAAGCAGCAGCTTAAGAACATATGCAAAAAGCAGCAGAATAAAAAAACATGACAGGACCTTCAGCAGCAAAAAAAAGTAGCTGCTACTTGGGCTGAACAGCAGCAGCAGCAGATCGCGCAAAACACCTCGCGGGGAGGAGATAGGAGATCCTCCCCTTGCGGTACGCCTCAAACTCCCCGAAGTGAGTCCGCAAGTAATAACCGCTTTTTGAAATGGCTAATACCACAGAATAATGCTCGGTGTCCGCATCAGTCATGCTCAAGAGCCGGCTGTCTCTTAAATCCTTCGGCTCTCTTACTCAGCCCTGATATAGTTGTCATAGCCTCAAGTGGAGGAGGAGGAGGAGTTGTGCCAAGGCGCTGCCGGGAGATCTAGTAAGGAGGATGATAATTGATTTTTCTCTTTCTCTCTGTCTCCCGTCTGTCTGTCTCTCTCTTTTATATATATACATATGTGTGTGGGTAATATATATATATATATATATATATATATATATATATATATATATATATATATATATATATATATATATATATATATATATACTAAGTACATACATACGTACATACATACATATCTTACGTGACTATGCAAACGACTAAACAAATGTCCACGCACATGACAATAAACACCAGAGCTTCCTGTTCGATACATACAATATAATAAAAACGCTTATTACGTTCTGGACTAGAACCCACGACGCACAAGCGGCTTTCAATGAATCAGATTTAATTGTGGCAGATTATCTAAAAATTAGACTTTGAACGTCTGCACATTTGTAAGATTCGATTATCCTCCTGTTCCAGACTTAGTTCGCACAACTTCAAGTGTTCAGAACATTGCATGAGAAAGCTTTTTTATTTATTTAAACATTCGGCGAATTAAATATATAAACCACATGTGAGAAACTGATTTACAAAAAACACCAGGACAGACATAAGCTTTATATATATATATATATATATATATATATATATATATATATATATATATATATATATATATATATATATATATATATATATATATATATATATGTACATTTTTATATATATATATATATATATATATATATATATATATATATATATATATATATATATATATATACATATACATACATACATACATATTTATATATAAATCTCACTGCCAGCCAGTAAACAAGCAACGAAAATCCCCTAATCCATCTTCGTTAGGAAAGTCATAAAATCTCATCTCCACACCCCATAAATCACCGCAGATCAAACCCATAAGCTAACACTCTCAAACACACACACACACACACCCAGCCTTCCTTTGTTAAAGCAAATAAAGAAAGCGAAGAAAAAAAATCCAATCAATCACTTCGCAATTATAAGGACTTTTACGTCCGAGCGGCGGAGAAACTCCTATTTTAATGCCTTCTTGAAGAACGCCCACAGAAGAAACCCAAGAAAGCTGTAAATAACAAGCTTCGTGGGTTCTACTTGGGTTCTCTGCTTGACCTACATTCCCGCGTTCAAGATCGCTCGCTATTTTTGTTCGCGAATGCTCGTTTCGCCGACTGGGCTGTAATTGCACTAGAGTGGTCTCTGTTCGCGAAAAAAAAGGGATCTTTGCGAATGACGCCTTATTGCATGAAGGCCTGATTTGAATAACAGTGTTTAGGGAACATTGTTCATTATAGACATGGTTTTGAGAATCATTAGCACTTGTCGACGCAGTGTGTTTATCGAAATATTTTTCCTTTCCAAAAATTTGAAATATTTTTCCTGTCCAAAATCTTGAAATATTTTTCCTTTCCAAAAACTTGAAATATTTTCCCTTTCCAAAAATTTGAAATATTTTTCCTTTCCAAAGACTTGAAATATTTTTCCTTTCCAAAAATTTTAAATATTTTTCCTTTCCAAAAATTTGAAATACTTTTCCTTTCTAAGAATTTTAAATATTTTTCCTTTACAAAAATTTGAAATAATTGTCCTTCCCAAAAAAATCTAAATAGTTTTCCTTTCCAATAACCAGAATTAATTTTCATTTCCAAAAAAATAATAAGTAACATTGCAAAAATAACACTAAGAAATACTACTTTCTTTGTCCATTATTCATGGAAATTAAACCAAAAACTGTGCAAAAAACAATATAAGATGGATTGTTTATAATATTCATATATATATATATATATATATATATATATATATATATATATATATATATATATATATATATATATATATATATATATATATATATATATATACTGTATGTATATATATATATATATATATATATATATATACTGTATGTATATATATATATATATATATATATATATATATATATATATATATATATATATATATATATATATATATATATATATAGTAGAAACAATTCATTTTAGATTTTTTTTACACGAGTTTTGGGCTAATTCTAATGCATAATGGACAAAGCAAGTAGCGTTTCTTAATGTGTTATTTTTACAGCAATTTTACTTCTTATTTTTTTGGAAATGAACAATATTTCAGGTTATTGGAAAGGAAAACTATTTAGGTTTTTTTAAGAACAATTATTCAAATTTTTCAAGGAAAAAAGTTATATATGTATATACATACATTTATATATATGTATATATATATATGTATGTGTATATATATATATATATGTATATATATATATATATATATATATATATATATATATATATATATATATATATATATATATATATATATATATATATATATATATATACATACATACACACACACTATATACACTGTGTATTACTTCGATACCAAATAAGATGCCTCTAAATCTGAAGTTACCTTTGGTTAACCTAACAGTTCAAATGTTAATATGCGTTCGGGCAACCAATGACCATTAATCATTAGCGTTCCGCGTGTGTGTATGTGGTGTGTGTGTGTGTTTGTGCCTGCGTTTGTGCGACTGCAAGCACGGTTACCATCTCCGGTGAATTACGAACGGAGTGTATGTAGATGAATAGCGATGATTATCACGCTGTTGGTTAGCAATTGCGCTCTCGAGCGACTGCGATTTCTCCTCGTACAGTATAGCCGCTGTTGGATCGAGGTGGTTATGGCGTTTTTGGGAAAAAAAAAAAAATAAGACTCCTGAACGAGCTCGAATGAATAGGAAACCTTCATAATTAAGGAGGAGCAATGACTCGGCGAAATATCCTGTTACAAAGGGAGCTTCGTCCTCGAGAGAGAGAGAGAGAGAGAGAGAGAGAGAGAGAGAGAGAGAGAGAGAGAGAGAGAGAGAGAGAGAGAGAGAGAGAGAGAGAGAGAGAGAAAACAAACGCAAATTTTTACGAGCTTAGATGCGGGAGGGTGGGCGTCGAAGGTTGTTCAAAAGATGAAAGGGCCACGTTTCTTGTGAAAATTAATATACGATTGCGTGTGCGATATGAACAGAATTCAACGTAATGCTGGGATCGAACCTATTGGACTCTCGAAATACTGGGACTGAACCTGTAGGACCCATGAAATACTGGGATCGACCAACAGGACTCTATAAAAACTGAGATCAAATCCAGGCCGCGAAATATTAGGGTCAATTCTACAGAGCTCTCTCTCTCTCTCTCAAAAAAAAAAAACACAAGTGCACTCAAAAACTGGTATGGAACATACAGGACTCAAATTGCTTGGATCGAATCTACAAGGACCTCACAATACTGAAATTGAACCTATATTACATGAAATGCTGGGATCGAACCTGTTGTATGCTAGAATCTAAAGGTTTCGAAACACTGAGATCGAGCCTACAGAATTCTTAAAAATACTGGGATCTAACCCACAACAGGCATCCGTCATTACAGCCTGTCACTGCCTTCTTATCATCCACTCATTAACATACTTTTTTAATTGAAGGCGTTTGGCAATCAATTTCAGCCCGCTAACTGGAACAGCAGACACAGCCTTGCCCCTTAAAAAGTGAGAGCACAGTGATCGCCAGCTCTAGTTTGCACAAACCATAGCACCAACCACAGAAAGGCCCTTGGTGCTACTTGCAAAACTAATGAAGGCCACCCTTATTGGTCGTGCTAGTCTTTACGACCCTGCATGCGTACGAATTTTGTGTGTTTGCGTTTGTGTGTGTCTTTCTTTTTTCTTTTTCTTTTTTTTTGGCCAGAAATCTCTCGAGTGTTGAAACTAGATGTCGCGGTTTTGTCAGACCGCTCTTGGCTGGCTGGGCTAGCTAATCCCACAGTCACAAAGTGGCTCGTAGAATTTTAGCAGATAACTCGTTTGCTTATTCTATTTGACTGGCTTTTGCTAGAAGAATTTTAGTAGATAATTCGTTTGCTTATGTTACGTGATTGGCCTTTGCTACAAAAATTTTAGTAGGTAATTCATTTGCTTATTCTATTTGACTGGCTTTTGTTAGAAGAATTTTAGTGGTTAATTCATTTGCTTATTCTATTTGACTGGCTTTTGCAGTAGAATTTTAGTAGATAATTCATTTGCTTATGTTACGTAAATGGTCTTTGCTACAAAAATTTTAGTAGGTAATTCATTTGCTTATTCTATTTGACTGGCTTTTGTTAGAAGAATTTTAGTGGCTAATTCGTTTGCTTATTCTATCTGACTGGCTTTTGTTAGAAGAATTTTAGTAGATAATTCATTTGCTTACTTTATTTGACTGGCTTTGTTAGAAGAATTTTATCAGATAATTCATTTCCTTTTCTATTTGACTGGCTTTGTTAGAAGAATTTTAGTAGATAATTCAATTGCTTATTCTATTTGACTGGCTTTTGTAGAAGAATTTTAGTAGACAATTCATTTGCTTATTCTTTCTGACTGGCTTTTGCTAGAAGAGTTTTTGTAGATAATTCATTTGCTCATTTTACCCGACTGGCTTTTGCTAGAAGAATTTTAGTAGATATTTCATTTGCTTATTCTATCTGGCTGGCTTTTGCCAGAAGAATTTTAGTAGGTAATTCATTTGCTTATTCTATTTGACTGGCCTTTGCTACAAAAATTTTAGGAGGTCACCCATTTGTTTATTCTATTTTACCCTATTTGATCTGCTTTTTTTGATCAATACTTGGTGACCAGCTGTATACCTCTTTGAATAGGGTAACGTTTTATATAGGAACCTTCTAATGCCTACATAATTTTCCTGGCACTGTTTCTTTCAGTTCATAGCTTTCATTTTGCATTGAGGTTAAAAGATGACTGTTGAATTAGGTAACTGATCATCTTACTAATATTTTAGCTATTTTAGGCATGATTTTAGACTGTACAATGTTTATATTTTTTCGTGTTTTTAGGTATTCTTTATGATGGGAATGGATTCCCGAAAAGTTGGCGGTACATAAATCCGTACTGTCGGGCGTTCGAGCCTAACCAGGTATCGAATCAATAATCAATTATAATTCCACTTAAGCGATATTTCCGAAGTAGTGCGAATTGGATACTAAACGACATTTGTAGCTTGATGTTTGAGAATAACGGTATGTCACAGTGAAGTGGTCAAATTCATATATATATATATATATATATATATATATATATATATATATATATATATATATATATATATATATATATATATATATATATATATATATATATACACACATACACATTATATATATACATACATACACATATATATACACACATACATAAATACCTCCCACAAGCACATCATACAAGCAACACGAATAAGCCAATTCAACAACTGCAAAAGCACTATCTAAAAACTCCTATAATCTGATTCGTCTGCTTGTAGTTAGCCTTACACCTCCTCTTCTTGTTAAACAAAGGCCTGTCGAAACTTATGAGCGCAATGGCCTAAATCCTACGGCCTGCGAGCAAGCAAGCAAGCAAGCAAGCAGAAAGGGCTTGGCTCTCCATTCTCCTTTAACGAGACCTCAGAGCACGTAAAGGAGAACCTCTCAATCTGACGAACACGACCGCAGCGACGGGAATATATCTGTGGCTGCGTTCGCCGGTAAAATGAGGTATTGCCGGTAAAATGAGGTATTACCGGTAAAATGCAATATTACCGGTAGAGCGTGATATTCCTGTAAAATGTGATATTACCGGTAAAATGTGATATTCCGGTAGAATGCGATATTACCTGTAACATGTGATATTACCGGTAACACGGGATATTATCGGCAAAATGCGATGATACCGGTGAAATGAATATTACCGGTAAATGTGATATTACCGGTAAAATGTGATATTACCGGTAAAATGTTATATTACAGGTAAAATGAGATATTACCGGTAAAATGTGATATTACCGGTAAAATGCTACATTACCGGTAAAATGTTATATTACCTACAGAATGTGATATTACCGGTAGAATATGGTATCACCAGTAAAACGTAATATCACTATGGAAATTTAATATGTAATATCATTGGTGAAATGTAATATAACCCACTGAAATGTTATATCACCGGTAAAATGTAATATCTTTGGCAAAATGTAATATCGCCGATGAAATGTACTATCACTGGTAAAATGTAATATTGCCGGTAAAATGTAATATTACCGGTAAAATGTAATATCACTGACAAAATACTTCACCGGTAAAACGTAATATATCACCGCTGAAATGTAAGATCACTGGTGAAATGTAATATATCACCAGTAAAATGTAATATCAATGGCAACACGTAATATCGCCCGTAAAATGTAACATGTAATAGCACTGGTGAAATGTAATCACCAGTAAAATTTAATATCACCCATAAAATATATTATCAAAGTCCTTGATCTCCATTGTGACAGCTCATCACTCGTTATATTCAAGACAGACATCACTTGTGCTTTCGTACAACTGAATTTCTATGTTGCTTGCAAGCAGGTATTCCATTGGTGCTTGTCATTTAAAATTCGCTTGAACGCTTGTGTATATAAATGTGTATGTATATATATATATATATATATATATATATATATATATATATATATATATTATATTATATCTATATCTATCTATCTATATATATATATATATATATATATATATATATATATATATATATATATATATATATATATCTCATGCCTGTCTGTAAACCAAAGTTCCCTCAGTACATGCTTCCCTTCAACATCAAGTACTGGTCATTTAACTCTCTTCCCCGATAATTACCCAAAACATCTATTTATCCCGATTTTCTTAAAATATAAGGTATTTTTCTCCCGATTTTCGTCAAAACGAAAGATATTTTTCTCCCGATTTTTGTCAGAAGATTGTTACTCCAGAATTACGTCAACACAAAAGATTTTTTTCTCAAGATTTTCGTCAGAACAGGTTTTTTTTCCCATGATCTTCGCCAATACAAAAAGTGTTTTTTTCCCGATTTTCGTCAACAAAAAATATTTTTATCCAGATTTCCGCTAACACAAAAAATATTTTCCTCCAGAATTTCGCCAACGAAAAATATTTCTTTCTAATTTCCCCAACACAAAAAAATATTTTTCTCCCGATTTTCGCCAACAAAAAATATTTTTTCCCGATTTCCACCAACTCAAAAAATATTTGTCTCCCAATTTTCGCCAACAAAAAATTTTTTTTCCCCCAATTTCAGCCAACACAAAATAATTTTTCCCCGATTTTCGCCACCACAAAAAATACTTTTCTCCTAATTTTCGCCGACACAAAAAATATTTTTCTCCAGATTTTCGCCAACAAAATCGGGTCCTTCCATAAACCCCGTCGACTGCATTGACGGAGGTAACTAACCTAACGTAGCAGCAAAATCGGTATCAGCATCAGCCTTTGTCACATTTATATTTATGCTAATGGGCCCGCAGTATCTGATTGGCAGCCATATCGATCACGGGGAAACAAAAGCGATTTACACTCCCTCCTGTGTGTTCGCAGATGTTGAGAGAGAGAGAGAGAGAGAGAGAGAGAGAGAGAGAGAGAGAGAGAGAGAGAGAGACTTAGCGCACTGCAAGAAGAATGTCTGAAGACGAGCCTTTGGGTTCAACCTGGGGACGAGAGCAGAAAATAAAAAAATAAATTAAAAAAAATAAATAAAAAAATAAACTTCTAAACGAAGCGAAAAAAAATAATGGGAAAAAATTTTTTTCGCTCGGCCAGAGAGCGCTGTTGTGTCGATAACACAACATGGCGGACGAAGTCCCCCATTCATGCTCGGCTTATGAAACTCCCCCTCCCCTTCCCCCTTCTCCTGTTCTATTAACGAACCCCTTCCCTTTTGGCTTCCCCCGCCCCCAACAAACTCCGCATCCCATCATGCCGTTCCCACGTATGTCCCGGGCCTTCAGTTGTCCCCTCATCCTCCCCAAAGGGATCCTGCCCCTACCCCTACCCCGAAACCCACCCCGTCCCAGCTCCTCTCCTTCCCCTCCCCTTAGAAAGACCCCACCCCTTATTCAGAGTTCGCACAGCTGCACTGACATATAACACATGATTTTTTCAAAGATATTTCGGCGTTTTAAACGCCATTTAACTTCCGAGGCAGCAGCGTTTTGTAATTTGTGAATCACTCAAGAAGAACAAAAGGCTGGCCAATCGCGTCCCAGGTCACGCACGCCGGTGAGAGTATTATCTAACGATAGAAAATGTGTTAAGAAAAGTCTCTCTTACTCTCGCTCTCGCTTCTGCTTTCTTCCCATTTATATATATATATATATATATATATATATATATATATATATATATATATATATATATATATTATATATACATATATATATACGTATATATATACGTATATATATACATATATATATATATATATATATATATATATATATATATATATATATATATATATATATATATATACGTATATATATATACGTATATATATACATACATATATATATATATATATATATATATATATATATATATATATACATATATATATATATATATATATATATATATATATATATATATATATACGACTTTTATCACATCACCGTGATTCATATACAATCAGTAACCTGCAAACGTCCTTTAATATCAATTCGTTCTACCTCAAAATAATGTATTTTCATATATGTTACCAAGGAGAATTTTTTAGTTGATAAGTTCGTCGACAGACTTATTATCAACTAAAAATTCCTCTTCAGCAACATATATGAAAATATATTATTTCCGAGGTAAAGCGAATTGATATTAAAAAGGACGTTTGCTTACTGATTATATATATATATATATATATATATATATATATATATATATATATATATATATATATATATATATATATATATATATACATGAAAATACTTGAGGCAGGTATGTATGCATGTATCTAGCTGTAATATATATATATATATATATATATATATATATATATATATATATATATATATATATATATATATATATATATATATATATATATATATATATAGATAGATATATATATATATATATATATATATATATATATATATATATATGTATATATATATATATATATATATATATATATATATATATATATATTATATATATTAAAACAAAAATACCTGTGAAGTTATTTACCTAAATTGCACAATGTATCTATAAACGTTTGTATACACTTGTGTAAAATGCTCTCTCTCTCTCTCTCTCTCTCTCTCTCTCATATTCGACGACGCAGAAAGCAATATGTGATAATAGCTCGCTCACCTTCACAGATAAATCTCCCGGCGGAGACAGAAGAATAACATGGCTAATTTTATGACATGTCCCCTTCCCTCCCCCCTCGCCCCTCTTCCCCTCCCCCTCAACAAGTCTGATTAATGTAGTGCTAAGGTCCCTAATGAAGTTGTAAATATTTGGGAAACAGGTTCTTATCGGCGTCTCCTCCTCCTCCTCCTCCCCTCTCTCAGGTACAATTTGCGCTCTGTCCTCGCTAGGAATCCACAACCGAACTCTGGTCTCAGTCCACAAGGCTGACAAATTGTAAGAATCTCTCTCTCTCTCTCTCTCTCTCTCTCTCTCTCTCTCTCTCTCTCTCTCTCTCTCTCTCTCTCGTTGCAGATTTCCCTGGCCAGGGTTTTTACGAGCCTTTAAGAGGACCTGAATAGGACCTGGTTCCCTAAATGACCTCCCGGGGTAGGTACCTGTAGCTACGGTACAGGCCTTCAAGAGGACCTGGTTCCCTAAACGACCTCCCGAGGTAGGTACCTGTAGCTACGGTACAGGCCTCCAAGAGGACCTGGTTCCCTAAACGAACTCCCGAGGTAGGTACCTGTAGCTACGGTACAGGCCTTCAAGAAGACCTGGTTCCCTAAGACAGACCTCGAAGTGGGCACCTGTAGCTACGGTACAGGCCTTCAAGAGGACCTGGTTCCCTAAGACAGACCTCTCGAGGCGGGTACCTGTAGCTACGGTACAGGCCTTCAAGAGTACCTGGTTCCTTAAAAGACCTCCCGAGTTGGGGGTACCTGTAGCTACGGTACAGGCCTTAAAGAAGACCTGGTTCCCTAAGACCACACAGACCTCCCGGGGTGGGTACCTGTAGCTACGGTACAGGCTTTTAAGAGGACCTGGTTCCCTAAGACAGACCTCGAAGTGGGTACCTGTAGCTACGGTACAGGCCCTCAAGAAGACTTGATTCCTTAAGACCACACAGACCTCCCGGGGTGGGTACCTGTGGCTACGGTACAGACCTTCAAGAGGACCTGGTTCTCTAAAAGACCTCCCGAGTCGGGTACCTGTAGCTACGGTACAGGCCTTCAAGAGGACCTGGTTCCCTAAGACAGACCTCCCGAAGTTAGTAACTGTAGCTACGGTACAGGCTTTTAAGAGAACCTGGGTCCCTGAGACCTCCGTAAGTGGATATCTGTAACTACGGTACAGGCTTTGAAGAGGACCTGATTCCCAGAGTTGGGTACCTGTAGCTACGGTACAGGCAGCATGAGATTTAAGGCCTGTTATATACTGATTATGGATCCCCTTAGGGTGTCTGCATACGTTTACACCTGTGATTTAGGGGGAATTTCCCGTGACAGACAAGATGTGGGTGAGAGGAATCCCAGTTAACGAAGTGCTGTTTCGCACTTGAATGTAAATATGCAAGGCGCGTCATTCCGAACATATTTATATTCGAGGAATGCAAAAGTCACAGTGACAAAAAAGGCTGCAATTCCTCAGCAACTGAGACAACTAAGACGGCAAATACATCTATTTGTTGAGATGTGAAGAAGAGAGAAAAGCAACAGTAGCAGTGACAAAAATTGCTCCACTCCCTCTGCCAGTAACACTAAATACATCGAGATGCTGAGATACGAAGAAGAGAGAAAAGTAACAGTAGCAGTAACAAGGAACACGAAGAAGAAAGAAAAGCAAAAGCAACTAGAAAAAAAATACTGCAATTCCTCAGCAACTAACACCAAATAACATCGAGATGCTGAGATAAGAAGGAGAAAGAGAAAAATAAAAAAAAATACCTCGGATCGCCTCACAAGGGCATCGTAAGTCTTAAAGAGTCTGCCGTGAAGAGACCTATAGCCCAAAGTGTCACACACAACAGAGCAAGGTAGGGAGGCACTACCACCACCACCACCGCCACCACCATCATCAACTCCTGGATCCCAATCTACTTCCAGGAGGAGCTGGACAAACATTATGGCATTCTCGCATTCCTCTGCCCTCCAGTAGTTAAAGTCAGTAAACGTTTGGTCTACACTGCTAATCTCAGGATCTTTTGTTAGGAGGGGGAGTCGGGGATTGGGAGAGAGAGAGAGAGAGAGAGAGAGAGAGAGAGAGAGAGAGAGGAGGAGGATGGGGGGTGGATGATGGGGGGGCCTGGAACCACGCGAAGATGGATGCCTACAGCATTTGTTTAGATCTGCGCATTTGTCAGATGCTTCGTTCAACTTTCTGCAGGAGAGGTATGTGGTGTCTTCGATGGCCTTCCTTCCTGCGGCTGAAGGATTGTGATTCCTGCGGCTGAAGGATTGTGATTCCTACGGCTGAAGGATTGCGAATATGAATGTAATAGTGGACCTCCTTTCATTCATATTACATCAGCTTTCCTCGCAATTATTATCATTATATTACCTGCACATGATAACTGAACTGAATATACAATTTAGGCCAAAGGACCTATGAGGTCATTCAGCGCTGAAACGGAAATTGACATTGAAAACTGTTTGAAAGGAAGAAAACCTCACAGGTGCACTATGATTCAATTGTTAAGAGAGGGTGGAAAGTAAGATGGAAGAAAGAGAATATGAACGGAGGTGCAGTAAAAGGAATGAAAGAGGTTGCAGTTAGGGGCCGAAGGGACGCTGCAAAGAACTTGAAGTAATGCCTACATTGCGCCGCATGAGGTGCACTGACGGCACCTACCCCCTACGGGGTCCAAAATGATAATACAATTTCCAGGGCACAAAGATAATACAATTTCCAGGACACATATGTTAACGATTTAAACGCAAGTATCTACAAAGCATATTTTAACGGAATGCCAGATATCAGCGCCCTAGAAACTTATATACATTTTAAAAACCACATAATGAAACAAATTTTAGATGAAAGTAAAGATAAAATTTTTCGCTAAAAACAATGACAAAATTTTTACAACGCTGCAACCTCTTAAGTAAAACCTAACTGACCGCAAATAAATTTCAAACATATAAGATAGCCAACTAAAGCTTCAGGCCAGCCCTAGAATCCTTTTAACTCAGTGGTCTCATAAAACAACTCTTTAAAAAAAATTTAACGAAGGGGCATGCGAGATGATAAAATAAAATTAAATATTTATAATATTGTTAACTTTAATTATAACTCTGACAGTGATATACCAATGTATGTAACAGTGTTACCTGCCTCCTACTCTGCCCCAAAATGGAAAACTGCAGTATCTGCAAAATTTTCGAAATTGAGATATGACACCTATTGGACTCGTGAAGCACTAATACACAAGTTACTGCAGTTTCAGAATGATTCCTCAATGCTTTCCACGTGTATTTAGGGGGTCCCATTTGCAGTATCTGCAAAATCAGTAGTAAGGCAAGGGAGTATCTACCATTTTTCTCAGTTTTGTATTTTTCCAGATACTGCATTCTTCCATATTAGGGTAGTAACTACCTGCCTACATTTTCTGTCACTCACGAGCTATCATACAGTTCCCCAATAAACAATAAATCATTATTTTATCTCGGTAAATACGAACACTCACATACATTGATATTTTTCCCAGAATCTCCGAGAATAACCCTTTCGTAAAAATGTTTACCCATGGGATACCTGAATCTATTTCAAAAGTCTCTCGTTTGTCAATATTCATAAACAAAATTAAATTTTAACAAATGGATAATAGAAACATGAAAACAATTAAAACATGACACAAAGAAAGTTTTCTGCTTTCAGGAACAAGTTACTGTTATACGAAATATATGAGAACAAGGGCAAATAAAAAAATTGTGTTAGCAAGTTCAGAAGACGAGATTTTATCAGAATACAAAAAAAAATATAGTTTTGGAAGTCCCAAGATAAGGAAAGAGTTATTTCAAAATAAAATAAATTGAAAAGGGCAAGAGTTAAATCGAACACACGTGTATATCTGTGTGTGTGTGTGTGTGTATATATATATATATATATATATATATATATATATATATATATATATATATATATATATATATATATATATATATATATATATATATATTAACTAAAAGGACCTCATTCAAACTGGATGGTATCTAATGGAGTTTTTTATTCAGAAAAAGTTACAAAGCTTTCTTGGACAAACAGTCCACATTATCAAGTATCCATACCTACGGATACTTCTTGATAATGTGGACTGTTTGTCCAAGAAAAAAACTTACTTTCCTGAATAAAACACTCCATTAGATACCATCCAGTTTGAATGAGGTCCTTTTAGGCAATTCTACTAATGCACAGAACAATTGTGATGTGATAAAGTTAATATATATATATATATATATATATATATATATATATATATATATATATTATATATAATATATATATCTGTTAACAAAACGTATGAATAATTCATATATATATATATATATATATATATATATATATATATATATATATATATATATATATATATATATATATATATATATATCTGTTAACAAGATGTATGAATAATTCGTGCAAAAATATTTATTCATATTATAATATTTTCTTCAATAATAAGGCCAGCCACAAAAGACTAAGTTCCACATGAACGTTGGTGATACCTAATTTTCATACATTGGGCATTGTATAACGTCATCATGTATAACCAGAAACGCGCTTAATATATAGGAGATATATATATATATATATATATATATATATATATATATATATATATATATATATATATATATATACATACATATATAAATATACATATATACATATATATATATAATATATATATAGTAATAATTACCTGAACATTCTGATATAATGCTTTCGAAAGATAGAAAAAATATTTCTTTTGAATTAACTGTATCTCAAAGTTTTCTTATTAATCTATATGTCATTTAAAAGCTAACAGTTTGTCATATATTATTATTAAATTATTTTTATTAAACAATAAAGATTAATGTGTAGGCTGATATTTTTCAAATTAATGCAACTACGCATGATGTACTCAAACTTAGATTATTGTGAAGATATAAAGCGGATTAATATTGATATTAACTGACAGGTAAGTAAAGAATTCATATTAAATATTTCTAGAAATACACTCACACATATATATATAAATATATATATATATATATATATATATATATATATATATATATAAAATATATATATATATATAAATAATATATATATATAAATATATATATATATATATATATATATATATATATATATATATATATATATATATATATATATATATATATATATGAAACCTTTCACGAACGGATTTCAAGCATTTGAATGTTGCATGTTAACTAGAATATTAAGTATATATATATATATATATATATATATATATATATATATATATATATATATATAGACAGGGATTATATATCCTTTCCACCGATGTATCAAAGTAATAAGTTTAAGGAACATCACAAAGTACCATTCGGATCTCTAATTCCATAATAGAAGTGTAAGTAGTTATGTATACACACACATGCATATATATATAATGTATATATATAATATATATACATATAATATATATATATAATTTATATATATATATATATATATATATATATATATATATATATATATATATATATATATATATTATTATATACTCGTGTATATCAGTCATTTTACTCACGTGTGTTTCACCGTATTTCTTCTTAAATATCATAAATTCACACTGGCTCGTAATCTCCATAAAAACTCATTTCCCATGCAGCTAATATATTGAAAGCCATCGTAGCCCACTGTCCCATTTTATCATTCTTATCGAAGCAAACCGAAAAAAAAAAATAGCAACAATCCTGAATAATATTATGTAAACCGTCCACCACCCGAAGCATAAATTATGCGCCGAACCTCTTATTTCTGCGGAATACGTGTCTTTAATCACAAATTTATGGCCGTCGATATTAATGGGACCCAATATTTCACGATGAATCTTCCCCCCCACCCTCGCCCAACCTCTCTTACTTCACTACATAAACACAGGGAGAAGAACGAACCGATTTGTAAGGCAATTATTTCAATACCGGGAGTTAGGTGATCTACGGTTTGTTATGGGGAACCCACAGACAGTATTCTAAATAGTAATAATAGGTCGTTAGCACTTTCCACCACACTGTTCCCTCTACAGTGTTGGAGATATTTATCAGATATTTTTTTTTTTTATGTAATATGTCTTTAGATTTTTATTTGCACCAGGGTATGGGAACAATGTTCCTACTACATTTTTATTTGAACCAGGGTATGGGAACAATGTTCCTTCTAGATTTTTATTTGCACCACGGTATAGGAACAATGTTCCTTCTAGATTTTTATTTGCACTAGGGTATGGGAACAATGTTCCTTCTAGATTTTTATTTGCACCACGGTATGGGAACAATGTTCCTTCTACAATGCTGTAGATATGTATCAAACATTTTTCTTTGTATGTAATGTGTCTTTTGATTTTTATTTCTAACAAGGTAGGGAACACTATTCCCTCTACAATGTTGTAGATATGTATTAAACATTTTTCTTTGTAACGTAATGTTTTTATTTGCACCAGGGTATGGGAACACTGTTCCCCTAGAACGTTGTAGATATGTATCAAACATTTTCTTTATATGCAATGGGTGTTTAGATTTTTATTTGCACCAGTGCATGGGAACACCGTTCCCCTAGAATGTTGAAGACATGTATAAAAAAAAATTTTGTATGCAATGAGTCTAGATTTTTACTGCTTATTCATACACGTTACAAAAATTTCAACGATTTTCAAGAGGATAAATAAATTTATATAAATAAGGATTCCTGAAGATGTACAATACACAATTAATGGAAAATTCAAATTTTAACTAAAATTTACATTACCTAAAAAATATTCCTCTTCTTTTCAATTTCTGTCATTCAGTTACTTTTATCACCTCCATTCAATATGAACTGTAATTTAAAAAAAAATAATAGGGGATTTGAAATTTTTTTACCCAATGTCCTTCGTAATCATTTCAATTTCACTTGCCCAAAAAACTCTTTCTGTTTCTTTCATTTTTTTATTGTTTTCTCACTCTCCATACGAAATAAGAACACAGATATATTTGAATTTTGGTTCGTAACGAAATTCAGCCAAAACACAACGAATCTCCACAGATTTGCACAAGGATATAAGGCATTATTATTATTATTATTATTATTATTATTATTATTATTATTATTATTATTATTATTATTATTATTATTATTATTATTATTATTATTCAGATGCCGAAACCTATTCAAACAGAACAAGCCCACAGGAGCCACTGACTTGACATTAAAGCATCCGAGGAATATGGCGTCCATTTGAAAGAAGAAACAGAAGGTACTAGGAAATACAGAAAGATGAGACGAGCTATCAGAAAAGAAAAAGATTAACAAATCAATAAATAAATAGACAAAAACATGGGTAAATCATTACAATAACAATGAGAATTCTTAAACTGTCAACATAACATTGCCACTTCGAGTTTACTGCACGTAGCGTTTGGTATGAAAAGACGACCTGTGCATACGGACGCAAGGACAGATGCAGCATCCAGGATAAGAGAGAGAGAGAGAGAGAGAGAGAGAGAGAGAGAGAGAGAGAGAGAGGAGAGAGAGAGAGAGAGAGAGAGGCCGACGACAATGCTTGGGAGTCATTGGAACCTGATCCCGCTCTGATCCCGTATTGAAATCGCCCGGGATGAAAATGTCTTGTTAGGAGCCCTTGTACATTTTAGACGAGCTACACGCGCGTGGTTTCTAATTCATTATGCGGGCATTTTTATGTTTAGGCGAGTGGATCTCATTCGTGTGTGTATGTGTGTGTGTATGTATGTATGTATATATATAATATACATATGTATGTATGTGTATGTATGTATGTATGTATATATATATATATATATATATATATATATATATATATATATATATATATATATATATATATATATATATATATATTATATATTTATATAGATATATTTATACATACACATATATATGTATATATATGTATAAGTATATATATTTATATAATTTATATTTATATATAAAATGTAAATATACATACATTATATATATATATATATATATATATATATATATATATATATATATTATATATATATATATATATATATATATATAGATATATATACATATATACATACAGTAATATATATATATATATATATATATATATATATATATATATATATATATATATATATATATCCTGCATGCAACTAAGTAGAATCAACACTTCAATCAGAAACTGCTCGCTAGGAATTAAACACATGACTAATTGACTTCCCACAACACAATACACTTGCTGACAATTCCTTATTTATTCAATAGAGGCTTCGTTGTTCAAAAACTGAATTTCATTGCTTTAAGCATAAACGGCTGTTTGTTCAAACGATAAATACAACGTAAGTGATTGTTTTCTATTGTCATGTTTACTGATTTAATGAAGTCTTTATACACCAACCTTCCTCCAATTTTAAGCGATACATTTACTTGGTCGCAAGCAAAAATTTATGGTTTCATGGTTGAATCAATATTTGATGAGACGCTATATTTGGCTTTTGAATTTTCCGTAATGCTTCTGGTATGTTTTGTTATTGAGATATTATATATATATATATATATATATATATATATATATATATATATATATATATATATATATTATATATATATAATATATATATACATATATTTATATATATATATATATATATATATATATATATATACATATATTTATATATATATATATTATATATTTAATATATATATATATGTATATATATTAAATAATATGTATATATATATGTATATATATTTAAATAATATGTATATATATATATATGTATATGTATATATATATATATATATATATATATATATATATATATATATATATATTATATATATACAATTATAAAAATATATATACTTATATATAAAATATATATTACATATATATATATATATATATATATATATATATATATATATATATATATATATATATATATATATACAATTATAAATATATATACTTATATATAAAATATATATTACATATATATATATATATATATATATATATATATATATATATAATATATATATATATATAATAATTATATATTATATATATACATTAATTTATAGATTCTTTTCCTTTCCAAATCTGGTTCCTACGCCTCTCTGGGCGTCCAAATCAAAAGCGAAACTCCAGCCCGAACCCCTACCTGCTCCGGCGACGTGGATTTTCTTCATCCAAGGGTAAATCACAGGTTGGCCGTTGGCGTCCAGTTCCGTGACGGTTTCTTCGGGCGATCCTTCCACGCCCCCGGGCCCCATGTGCTGTGCCATTTGGGCACCCATGGCGCCGCCCCCGCCCGCGCCACCTGCGGAGGGATCCGGGGAAGCCACGGGGGAGCGCGGGGGCACTTGGTGTTGCTGCAGAGGGCTGTGGCAAGGGGCGACTTGCGGACTGAGATGGGCGGCCATTGGCTGGTGTTGGGGCATGACACAGGCCTGCTGGTAATACCCAGCGTGGTTGTATTGCATGGCATCTCGCCCGTATTGCATGCCGGCCGCCTGGTGCATGCCATGGTAAGGGTAGTGTTGCGCCGGATTGTAGTAGTCACTCTGCGGCGGAATGTACGAGTTCTGGCTGTACTCCTCCGGCGGCGGAAACTTCGGGTCCACGTAGGGCCCCGAGTTCATCAAAAACGAACTCATCGTCATTAATTTTTGGTGATTTGGCCTCAAATAATATTATTATATATGTGTGTGTGGTGCCTGGGCCTTCCGTCGTCTGCTGCTGAGGCTCCTCCTCCCAGCACCGACAATTAGCATACCACGTGACCTGCGAGCACCAATGGCGAACTGTTCACTGTGACCCGCGCTCCGGCGGCTACGTCACCATGATTAATGGACCTCGAGGAGGACCACCAGACCACCCGACACACACACACACACACACACACACCCCGAACGAACGACCGATCGTCACAATTCCCCGATAAGCACTGAACCTGGGCGTTGGAAGAAGAGGAGTTCTTTCCTGACGGGGACGAAGAATCCGCACCACCACCACCAACAACGGCTTCGAGCACAGAGCCGGGAGGGAGGGAGGAAGGGAGGGAGGGAAGGGAGGGACGAAGGCGAGGACGGGCGGCGGGCACCTGGGCGAGGTCGAGGGCAGAACCACACCACCACCTGCCCAAACACCCACACTCACAAGACTCACTCACAGCACTGATCGATGGCCTCCGTTCACGTGCGCTTCGTCCAACAGCTAGACGGTGATTGGCGTTGATTTACTGCCGCTCCGGCCCCATGTGTGTGTGTGTGTGTGAGTGTGTGTGTGTGTATGACCTGCGCACTGCCAGTGCGCAGCTCCAGGCAAGGGTTATAACGTGCCCCCCTCCTCTTCTTGCTTAAGACGAGCGAGTGTGTGTTTGTGTGTGTGTCTGTGTGTGTGTTGTGTGTGCGCGAATGGTGATTGGCCCCCCGAACCCCGAACTCCTACAATAGGATCCGCCACTCAAATGGGCTTACATGGTCTGCCTTCGTCCGCCATTGGCCGCATTTGGTCTTCTGTGGACGCCGAGAGCACTTGGGTCAAATCACGGAGGAGGAGACGTCGACGAAGCTCTCCGGGTTGCCGAAAACCCTTCGGTGCCAAGGTGGGAGATGCCCTTCGGAGTCGCGAGGCGGTGCCCGAATGCCACGGGGATTTCCGACTTCCCCGGGTATGGATACTGGCACGTTCTGGCAGGGCGGCGTGAGTCCATCCAGACTGGCTGCTGCCCTGAGCAACGCGAGACCTGAAAAGCCTCCTGCTGGCGAAGAAGGAACAAATCCGTCCGTCTATCTCCCTTCCGATTACCTGCGACGCAATTTGCTAAGTGACACTGGCCAGCAGAAGAGAGAGAGAGAGAGAGAGAGAGAGAGAGAGAGAGAGAGATAAATTAGAGGCGTGGAAACGAAGGGGCGGGCGCCCTCCCTACAAGTTACCTGTAAACCTTTTGGTAAGGCGGTGCAGCGTTCCCCCTCTCTCTCTCTCTCTCTCTCTCTCTCTCTCTCTCTCTCAATTGCCCCCTAGAGACCTGTAAGAGAATCACCTGAGAAACAAAAGAGAAAAATTAAGCGATTCTATCAGGCCGTGTCCCGTCGCATTCCTCAGTCACTCGGCGAGTGTGTGTTTATCTATCGCTTACCGACTCTTCCCCCTAAAAGTGGCGTTCTGTCTGTTGATTTGAAAAACGGAAAAGCGTCAGCGGATTGTGCTTTATTATATTATAAAAGTGCGCTTCTATCGGACATCCATCTAGACGGTGACTGCCAGATCTTCATGACAGAGTTACAGCGGTCTGTCCGGTTTTCGAGTGTTTTTTTTTTTTTTTTTCAGCGATGATGATGAGCCTGTGAAAAGTGATCGCAGTGGAAAAATTAAGGTTCGGAAGTCACCGCGGCGAAAGTGTAATTTATATTTATTGGGGCTTCGGAACGGAGTCAAATGGTTATCAAATGTTTACATATGGCGGTAACTGACCTTTGACCTTCCGTCCGTCCGTCAGATAATTTCCTCCTCGCAGCGGTGTAAGTCTGCCTTCGTCCGCTAATTGGCTAATAATAATTTGCAATGGCAACGTTAATGACTCTTAATGACTTCACAGTTCTGGACGATATCGCCGTATCAATTTTAAGGATGAAAAAAAAATATTCAGCCGATTGCACGGCAACAGAGCACGTACGTTTACGCATGTAAATCTTTATTATTCGCAACCGAACGTACGTGCGCAAAATAGTAATATTCCTCTCGATGTTTTCGTATATGCAAACATGCCATTACCTTTATTGGTGATTTTTCATCCTCGACTAATTCCGGCAGACATGCACATCTAAACAAATGGACGAAGAAAGAGAGACGAGTGGTTAAAGAAAATTAGAGAGAGAGAGAGAGAGAGAGAGAGAGAGAGAGAGAGAGAGAGAGAGAGAGCCTGCTTGATAGACGGTTGCATAATAGTTGGCTGTCCATAAACTTAGCATAATATGCGGTCGGAGTAAATATCGCTTAATGGATGGTTTTCGCAAAAGCCTTCACATGTGCGGAACAGGGGGTTAGCGGTGAGTGTCTTTCTAGTTGTTATACCGAGAGAGAGAGAGAGAGAGAGAGAGAGAGAGAGAGAGAGAGAGAGAGAGGCGGTGGCTCCGACGGTAACGACCGCAAAACGCTCCTTCGACGTCCATACGATGCGTAAGAGATCGACGGAATGTCTCTGAAAATTAACCCTGGACACGAGATGTCTTTCTCTCTCTCTCTCAAGCGCCGCGCAAGCGAGCAAGCAAGCACCGCCGTCGTTAGGGCAAGCAAAACGCTAAACGAATAGATAAAACATGTCTTTAGATGAAAACCGAAGACATGTGGACGAAGCAGCGGCGGTCGAATGACCCACTTCTTGGCCAGAACCGAAAGCATTAAAATGGGCAAACCTGCAATTTAGTCCAATTGGAGAAGTTGCTTTAGCAGAAGCCGCAGACGAAGGCTGCTGCCGTTGCAGTTCCCGCTGCTGTTCCTGCTGCTGCCCGCTGCTGCCGACTGATATATATATTTGTAGGCGAGGCAGAAAAGGTGGCTATGAAGATTTATCATCAGGTAGATAACGACGCAGAAATTTTGTAAATGAG
>NC_089757.1:35658264-35668264 GCF_040412425.1 Macrobrachium rosenbergii | reverse complement strand
ATAATAATAATAATAATAATAATAATAATAATAATAATAATAATAATAATAATAATAATAATAATAATAATAATAATAATAATAATAATAATAATGATAATAATAATGATGATGAGATCATGTCATAAAAAATTACAGGTAATTTCTCTTAGAGCAAAAGACACTTAAAATTAAGACATGCTTTAGTGTGGGAAATGAACTGAAACCTGAATATAAAACAAAAATCTAGTGGACTTTCAATAACAAAATATGCTTAAAATCATATTGTTTAAATACTTATATACAATATGGTCTTCCATACATGAAATACATCATCTGTGGACTTACGGAGAACCCCTCTACACATAATGTTAATATGTATGTAAATATACAGTAATGATCACTGTACAAAACAAGTAAAAAATGCGCCGAAGTTTCTTCAGCTCAATCGAGTTCTCTGTCCGGTGGTGGCCTCAGCCACGGCCCATAAAACTCTTAGCCGCGGCCATGAAGCTCAGCCACGGTCCGGTGGTGGCTTATGTTGTTGGTACCTATAGCGCTGCTAAAAGTACGATTATGGCTAACTTTAACCTTAAATAAAGTAAAATCTACTGAGGCTAGAGGGCTGCAATGTGGTATGTTTGATGATTGGAGGGTGTATGATCAACATACCAATTTGCAGCCCTCTAGCCTCAGCAGTTTTTAAGATCTGAGGGCGGACGGACAGACAAAACCAGCACTATAGTTTTCTTTTACACAAAACTAAAACTTTATTGTAGCATAAACCAAAACCCACTGAAATGCTACTTAGGTGCTCAAGGTAAAAAAAAAAAATGACTTGAGTAACAGAAAGTTAGTTTGAGGCTGTAACATAAATAACCAAGTCTATATTAAGAGAGAAATATGTCAGAATATTATGTAAATAATACAATGCCTAGCCACAGAGTGGTAAGGGAAATTGCTTCAGAGCCAAAAGCAACTTGAAACGAGTTAAGTATTTCATGATAAATTCTACACCTGGCTCAATCTACAAACACACACACACACATACACATACATACACACACTCACACATACATACATATATATACATATATAATATACATATATATATATATATATATATATATATATATATTCATATACATATATTATCTATATATAAATACAAATATATGTAATATATAATTATATATAAATAAATATTATATATATGTATATGCATATATATATATTATATATATGTATATGTATGTATATATATGTATATATATATATATATATATAATATATATATATATATATATATATATATATATATATATATATATATATATATATATCTTTTCTGAACATTATATACAATTCAAAGCTTTGCCAAGGATAACAAGAAAAATGGAAATAATTTGTTTCATGTTTCATCACAAAAAAAGGAATATAATAACACAGGCTTATCTAACTTACAAAATAACTGAAAAACTGACTATCCAGAATCACTCATATAAAGAGATAATAATTTGAAAATTATTATTTCAAAATTATTTTTAAAAAATTTGAATAATTTCGAATTATTATTTGAAACTAAGAGTATGTCCAGATAACCAAAATGTGAATGAATGCAAAAATATCGAGTCAATACAGAAAAAAATTCATATGTATCAAATTTTCATTATAACAATTAAGAAACATAATATATTATTGCTTATATTATATTAACGATGATTGTTTAAAAACCTACTCGGGCAAACAAAGTCTACAATCTGGGATAATAATATGTACAATCGAACCCAGGAACAGTCAATGAAAATATTTGAAAAAAACATAAAGCGCAAAAATGGCAGCTGCTGAAATCAATATTTTGTATTTAAGAGCACAAATTAATCACAGATGTATTGTCAAAATAAAGACTACAAAGAAAACAGTAGCAATGTGACATAAAAAAAAATTCAAATTAATCTGAAAAAAGAACATTTTCATTGTAACAGAAAGGTAATAAACAGGGGAAAATGGTCTATTTTGCATCGCATTATCAAATCAGGGAAAATATTAAGAGATAAGATAACTACGATGACGTGAAATTACATAACCAAGATAAGATCTGGTTAAGCTAAATTCCAGTTAAGATGAATTACACACACACACTATATATATATATATATATATATATATATATATATATATATATATATATATATATATATATATATATATATCCCACTGTATATAGGCTATATACATATATATATATCTAATATAACGTTGTTACAGGTGTTAGCAACTGCAATATTTCAAACGATGCTGGACAGTCTACGCGTGCAAAGAAGGTATAATAGGATAAAAATGCATGAACGGAATACATTATGGCTACGGAAGAATAACCTTATAATACAGCTTATAAAGGTGTGTTATATAAAGATTAAAAGTTGATAACATTTCGGTAGAACTGTAGTAACAGAGGCAAAATAAACGCACCTTTACGAAAGGGGGAGATAATAATAATCTGAGACGTCGCTGACAAAAATGGCAAACAGCGACCCAGAAGACACTGAAAGGAAAGGTAAAACTGCCGCAAACAATTACAAGGTAAACAAATAAACAAGAGGATAAGACCTAAGCAAACACAAGCAAGGACGGTATCCCCCTCAGAAGAGGCGAAGAAGAGTAGCACAAAAACAAGCAAGAGATCCGAAGGCTTTGGAAAGAGAAAAACCAAACTCTCTCTCTCTCTCTCTCTCTCTCTCTCTCTCTCTCTCTCTCTCTCTCTCTCTCTCTCTCTCTCAGACAATGAAGGAAAGGTAAAACTGTCGCAAACAATTACAAGGTAAACAAATAAACAAGAAGATAAGACAGAGATCCGAAGCCTTTGGGAAGAGAAAAACCAAACAAACTCTCACTCTCTCTCTCTCTCTCTCTCTCTCTCTCTCTCTCTCTCTCTCTCTCTCTCTCTCTCTCTTGGAACTAGAGGGGGAGGGGGAAGGGAGAGGTCTGGGGGGGAAGAGGGCGTAGCCTAGTAGTAGAACAACTGGTGGTGTCGCTCCCGGTAATCTGTAGTTAATATTGGGAGGGCGATGCCAAGATGATATATATTAGTTTGTGACATTCGGCTCTCGTGGCTGATCGCGGGCGCATTGGTGTTAGTAATTGCTCGCTTCATATTTGTGTCATTTAATAAAAGGCGCCGAATAAAAGGAGGAGGAGGAGGAGGAGGAGGAGGAGGAGGAGGAGGAGGAGGAGGAGGAGGAGGAGGAGGACGAGGAGGAGGACGAGGAGGTCAATATGTGACTTCCTGCTCTATTATAGCACGGATAGATAAACGATCATTTTCTTTTTTTTTTTTTTTTTTTGGCAACAAGTACGGGAAATTATTTATTGCGATTTTAAATTGGCTGTCAACAGATTAAAAGGTAAACATTTTACGACGAAAGTGCACGGAAGAGGCGAAGTTTACGAAGAAAAGTGTATTTATTTCATTAAATCTATTCCTTGATTCCTTGTTCAGCAAGCGGAAATGTAGAAAATCAACTCTAATCTAAAATAATTTGAAGGATGATGATTCCCTCAAGGCGTTTGACTGTCGCCCCTTCTGTTTGTCTTGGTTTCCCAATAAAAACTAAAACTTATGTTCATTTTTAGTTTGCTGAAAAGAAAACTATTGTGTCGGCTTTGTCTGTCCGTCCGCACTTTTTCTGTCCGCACTTTTTTCTGTCCGCGCTTTCTCAATCCGCCCTCAGATCTTAAAAACTACTGACGCTAGAGGGCTGCCAATTGGTATTTTGACCATCCACCCTTCAATCATCAAACATAACAAATTGCAGCCCTCTAGCCCCCGTAGTTTTTATTTTATTTAAGGTTAAAGTTAGCCATTATCGTGCTTCTGGCAATGAAAAAACGCAGGCCACCACGGCCGGCTGAGAGTTTCATGGGCCGCGGCTCATACAGCATTATACCGAGACCACCGAAAGATAGATCTATTTTCAGTGGCTATGATTACAGGCTGTAGCGGCTGTAAAGAAAACTCGATTGCGCCGAAGAAACTCCAGCGCATTTTCACTTGTTCTGTTACATTCTCATTTCAGTAAATGGCTAAGGAATAACATTACTCAGGAAACTCGTCACAGCTCAGACATCCGTGATTTGAAATGTTAACTGCCTTTTAGCAATTGTGTATATCACCGTCATTCACTCTATGTGAACGTGACTTAGATTTTTCTCCTTTCATTTGTTGCGTATGTTCATCCGGAAACATACGCATTCCTGTCTTTTAATTCTTCCAATTCTTTGTTCCAGCTTCAAAATATACAAAGTAAAAGCTACGGTAAAATTATAAGAGCGTAGAAGAGTGGACGAAAAAAACTTACGCAAAAAAAGAGCCCAAACCCAAAAGGTGCATGTCTGTACCCCAGGTGTACCTACAGTCCTTATCACCTTCATTTCACACACTGACAAACGATAAGATCGTGATATACGCTCTATGCGTATATATGTTGTTGAAGCATATTCCTGATTCTTTGGAAAGCTATATGAGATATTTAGCGCGTATGCTTTACGAAGGCGTTCTATTGAACTGAATTGAACTGAATATAGAATTTAGGCCAAAAGCCAAGCACTGGTACCTATGAGGTCATTCAGCGCTGCAACGGAAATTTACAGTAAAAGGTCTGAAAGGTGTAACAGGAAGAAAACCTAGCAGTTGCACAATGAATAAATTTTTAGAAGAGGATAAAAAGTAAGATGGAAGATTGAGAATATGAAAGGAGGTAACAGTAAAAGGAACGAAAGGGGTTGCAGCTAGGGGACTAAGGCACGCCGCAAACAACCTTAAGTATACGGTGCACTGACGGCACTAACCTCACCGCCAATGGGGTTGGCGCTCCACCGTTCCAACGAAAACAACAAATGGTATTTCTGACAAGGGAATACAATCTCTATGCATTCCTCACGCGAGGATTAACATCAGATGAATGTCAGATAACGCTGACGCTGTTTAGATAACTGTGAATATTTCACGTCATGTAAGCCTTTCACTCAACGTTGTTATTGCTGATAATGCAAATGATGTTACCGAGCATGCGCGCGAGTATACATGTTTGTTATGGTCAGCTGTTCGCTGCAGGCTTACCGGTAGTCAGCCATGCTGTCCATCTGTACATGGGTAACAGCGTTCGCTGGATATTTATATATATATATATATATATATATATATATATATATATATATATATATATGTGTGTGTGTGTGTGTGTGTGTGTGTGTGTGTGTGTGTGTGTGTGTGTGTGTGTGTGTATGTACTGTATGTCTATATGTATATAAATATATATATATATATATATATATATATATACATGCAAACGATCGGTTTTGGCTTTATTTCTACAGAAATAAAGCCGAAACCGGTCAGGATTTACAGCCAGTCTTTAATTTTCCTAGTGGTGATGAGACAAATAAATCGTGTCAGAGTTATCATAATTATATAAATATATATATATATATATATATATATATATATATATATATATTGTGTATAAATATTATATGTATATATATATATGTATACATATAATATATTCACTTATATATACATAAAATACTTGTTGACAAGGAATATTTCTGTGTAAATTATTAAGATCAAACAAAGCTAAAGTCCAGCTAAATGAAAAATTAATATTGTGTGTATATATATTATATATTCATTTATATATACATAAAATACTTGTTGACAAGGAATATTTCTGTGTAAATTATAAAATCAAGCAAAACTAAAGTCCAGCTAAATTAAAAATTAAGAAGGCAAGGTATATAATTCCAATAAGTTAAACTGTAGATAACCTCAAAATAATAAACACCACCCATACGGAAAAAAAAACTCATAAGCACCAAAACACAAAAGCCACACACGAAGCGACATTACAAGGAAAAAACGCTTGCTCATTACCCGGTGTGATTCATCGGTTCAAGAACTCGCGAGCCCAATCTCCAATAACTCAGTAAGAAGGTATAAACAAAACAAGCTGGTGAGGAGAGTTCTGGTAAATATAGCGCGTCTTCTATTGCATTCTAAACGAAAACAAATCTCCAGCCGAGGAAGACGGGACAAGGAGGCTATTAATGAGATATCAGCGGAGGTCTGATGCGCTCTTGTGCGGCGCATCCCCCCGCGTAGCACATTATAAAGATATATGAATGATAAATTCGTTAGGTCAACCGTCTGTGTTTTGGGACGCTGTACTTCGAGATAAGAGGCGATTTTCAAGTCAGGAATTATGCCCGGACGCAAATCATCGTGCTTGAATGCGAAATCACGTCTGAGAAAATGCATGCGAAGTTTGCGTTGAGTATGCGCAAATGCTTCAAGATGCGCATGCACGTGCATTTTACATACACATACGAACATACGCACATGTATACATACATATAAATGTGTATATATACTTATATATATACATATAAATATTTATATATATAAATATATTTTATATATATACATATTTGTATATATAAATATACAATTGCATATATATATATTTATATATATAAATATATAATTGTATATATATACATATTTATATATATAAATATACAATTGCATATATATATATTATATATATAAATATATAATTGTATATATATACATATATATATAATTGTATATATATACATATATATATAATTCTATATATATGTACAGTATATAAAATCCATTGGTCACTTTTTTACCAGATACGTATGAAATTATATGCACAATGCCTTTTTAACTTCTCGAATTCCTCACACTTTTTGAATCTGCTTTTCACTGCAACCAACACAGATAATACTTTCTTTATAAAACTAGTTACGTCCTACTGTAGAATGGTTGACCAAAACGCTGAGAAAATACATCAGATGACAGAAGGACTAACGGGAGAAGAGTAGTGTGGAATTAGGCAATGGAGAGGGTGCGTGGGTCAACTGACTGTCTGCTAATGAAACAGTTGTGTGAGAAAAGCTCTAGAGTACACTGACCTAAGGAAAGCTGAAGGTGCAACTGACTAGGATGAGATGTGAAAGTGAAGTTCATCTGCAACAATTTGATGTTTGTCTTTTTTACCGAGGTATAAGTGAGAATGGGTAAGTACATAAAAATAACCAATTTGGTGTTAAACTAAGTCTCGGATGAAGGTTGTGACTGTATAGCTTTGGGTGCTTTATGGGAAAGTAAAGATGTTCAGATATTGTACAATTTTGCAGGACAAGAAAAATGGGTATGAGAGGAGTATGGGTAGCCTGTTGTTAGCAAATGATCACTGGCATTTGCTTGCAGTTAAGAGAAGCTGCAAAGACTGGTGAAAGACATTGGAAGTATTTGTTACAATGGAGATTTTCAAGCTAATCTTAACAAGAACAAGAAAGAGTAAGGCTATGAAGGTAAATGGAAGCCAAAAACAGAAAAAAGTTCACGGTAGTACAGATGGGGGAAGAATGGGAGTCGACGACTGATGCAGGTGTCTGAAATCAAATGTGATGAATGATGGCAGGAGAACAGGAATAATGAATCACAGATTAGGCAAAACAAAGAGTGAAGCAGGAGGTATGCAAACACAATGGAAAAGAGTGATGTCTATGGAAGCAAATTGTACGGTGCGTGAAAAGATTGTTGAAACAAAGCCCCTCAAAGGAGGTTGACTGTGGGTTTTAAATAAAAATGAAAGTGCAATTTTGAAGTTACTGAGATGAAATCTCTGCGTAAAATCTGAAGACAAAGATGGACTGGAAGAGTGGGAATTATAGAGATACGATAAATAGCTGGTGACAGTACAGGCAAAAAAAGGAATATGTGAAAAAAATTGGACGTCGAAAAATTTGTGACAGAATCGAATAAAGTACAAGA
This sequence comes from Macrobrachium rosenbergii, assembly GCF_040412425.1. Classification (NCBI taxonomy): domain Eukaryota; kingdom Metazoa; phylum Arthropoda; class Malacostraca; order Decapoda; family Palaemonidae; genus Macrobrachium; species Macrobrachium rosenbergii. The sequence continues at coordinate 35,660,421 of NC_089757.1, read as the reverse complement.
ATTATTTGATCCAATGTAAAACTAATTCTGAGGTAAGGTGCGTTATGCATCCATCTTGGCTGTTTAATATTTTTCAGATGGAGCGAGATGAGTAGTCAGTGAAAGGAAATTAGACACTGGCGCAAAAGTATGGCATGACAAAATGAATGGAGCGTAGATTTGTTGATATTTGCAGCCGATGCAGTGCTGATTGGGCATAATGAAGAGAAAATGCACAAAATAATGAAAAATCAGTTATAGTATCGCATCAGAATCTTGGTCAGCAAAGAAGCACAGATCCATTACAATTCTTCTTGAGTGCAATTTATTCCCATGGTACAGTGATGTCTATATTAGAGGATATTTTTGGCTTATTATTTGTGAATGTAAAAAAGGTTATGCACGTAGAGAGTTAAGTTAAATATATCTTAGTTTAACCAGACCACTGAGCTGATTAACAGCCCTCCTAGGGCTGGCCCGAAGGATTAGATTTATTTTACGTGGCTAAGAACCAACTGGTTACCTAGCAACGGGACCTACAGCTTATTGTGGAATCCGAACCACATTATGACGAGAAATGAATTTCTATCACCAGAAACAAATTCCTCTAATTCTTCATTCGAACACTGGGCCAACAGCGTGCCAGCAGAAAGCTCTACCCACCCCTCCAATGAAGAAGTAACGCTATACATATAAATAAATAAATAAATAAATAAATATATATATATGTATATATACTGTGTACATATATATTTTATATATGTATATATATATATATATAATATAATATATATATATATATATATATATATATATATATATATATATATATATATATATATATATATATATATATATATATATACTGTATATATATAAACATTACATATATAACATATATATATATACTGTATGTACGTATGGCACTGTACGAAAGGGAATCTCATTCAGGACAAATTGAATAGTCATTACCAGACGATCAATCTCACTGCTCTCGAGTGTAACCTGACACGTGCGAAGAGAGAGAGAGAGAGAGAGAGAGAGAGAGAGAGAGAGAGAGAGAGAGAGAGAGAGAGAGGAGTGGCTTATCAACACTTCAGCTTAAGCTAAAGAAAGCAGGACCAGTGCCACTATACCTTGGAAGGAGGAGGGGGGGGTGAGGGAAGGGTGGGAGGGGAAGCCCTCATCGTACAACACAAATCATCTCCTCGAGGGCTGGAGAGAGAGAGAGAGAGAGAGAGAGAGAGAGAGAGAGAGAGAGAGAGAGAGAGAGAGAGAGAGAGAGAGAGAGAGCTATAAGGCTTGTTTTATCAAGGTCGGTCTTTATAACAGTGTATGGGGCACGTATAGAGATACATGGCTATTGTAAGGGAATGTGCATGTATACACTGATTCCGTATACATACTATATATATATATATATACATGTATATAATTATAAATGTATATATATATATATATATATATATATATATATATACATATATATATATATAAATATATGTTTATGTATATGTATAAATATAAATATACATATAATAAATATATGTATATTATATATATAATATATATGAATATATATACACATATGTATACATTACATATCAATATATATATATATATATATATATATATATATATATATATATATATATATATATATATATATATATATATATATATATTGCATTTATAAAATGAAGAGGTTCCAGTCCTTTTCCTTACAAGACCCCACATGACAAACATATGCAGACATCGATTACAAACTAATAAACATAAATACACAATGTATCTAAATACAAGAATATTGAGTTACTTAAAGAGAGAGAGAGAGAGAGAGAGAGAGAGAGAGAGAGAGAGAGAGAGAGAGAGAGAGAGAGAGAGGCATCAACTGCAACCATCTGCTATAACCGCCATGATAATAACAAAGCAGAAACAATGATACTGCATATGAGCAGACGAACACGATTGGACGCAAGTTGTCATAGCTTAGTCTGATCCTGCCAATGGTAAACAAGTTACAAATTACGAATAGGCAGCGGACGTCTGCGTGAACACTTGTGATCTTTATGTATATATATATATATATATATATATATATATATATATATATATATATATATATATATATATATATATATATATATATATATATATATATATATGAATGGATTTTAT
>NC_089757.1:35640764-35653264 GCF_040412425.1 Macrobrachium rosenbergii | reverse complement strand
ACCTATCAAGTGAAAACAATGTGAGAGAGAGAGAGAGAGGGGGGGTGTCGGGGTAGAGAACAGTGTATCAATCGAAAACCTTATGAATGAGAGAGAGAGAGAGAGAGAGGGAGAGAGAGAGAGAGAGAGCAACGTATTGAGTGAAAATCATATGAGAGAGAGAGAGAGAGAGAGAGAGAGAGAGAGAGAGAGAGAGAGAGAGAGACAGACAGACAGAGAGCAACGTATGGAGTGAAAATCATACGAGAGAGAGAGAGAGAGAGAGAGAGAGAGAGAGAGAGAGAAGAGAGAGAGAGAGGGCGAGGGCACGGCGCATCTCGCATATCAACGAACGAGGACATTAGAGGGTCGCAACGGGCTACTGAAAGTGGTATAGGCGACACCGAACATAGTCCCAGAATGTGTGATAAGGATCCACACGCAACGGCGGCAGCGGTCCCAGTGAACACCCCCCCCCCCCCAATTCCCCTACCCCCTTCCTCCTTCCCCTACCCCCTAACCTCTTCATCTTACTTTCCTTCCCTTTCCTTCCCATACCCTACCTCCAGAACCCCTTCCCTACTACCTTCCCATACCCCTACCTGTAAACCCCCTTCGCCTACCCCCTTCCTCCTTCCCCTACCCCCTAACCCTTACTCCATTCCCTTTTCCCTTCCCTTAACCCTACCCATAACCCTACTCCATTCCCCTTCCCCTTCCCCTACCCTTACTCCATACTGCTTCCACTACCTCCTTCCCCTTTCTCGTTCTTTCTCCTTCCCCTTCCCCTACCCCTATCCTTACTCCATACCGTTTCCCCTACCTCCTACCCCTTCCTCGTTCCTTCTCCTTCCCCTTCCCCTACCCCTTTTCCTACCCCTTTTCCATTCTCCTTACCTTTTCTGTTATTCCTTACCCGTCCCCCCTACCCAACCCTTACCTTTTCTCCTGCCCCCTCTCCTTATCCTAACCCCTTCACTTCCTCCTACCCCTTACCCTTTTCCTTCCCCTACCTCATTCTTCTTCCCTTACCCATCCCCTTCCCTTTCTACCCTTTCCCCTGCTTCTACCCTCTACCCACTTCCTCTTCCCCTTCTGTTATCGCTTCCCCTACCCCATTCTTCTACTCCGTACCCCTTCCCCATCACCTTCTTCTACTCCTTACCCCTTCCCTATCGCCGCCTTCTACTTCTTATCCCTTCCCCTACCCCCTTCCCCTACACTTTCCCCTACCCTAAACCCCCGTGAAAATGTTTATTAACCGCACCGTTCAAACACACACGCATTTAATTCAGCAGAATATCGCTAATGCTTTTACCATGTCTTATACGAACCCCCTTACCTGTCCCCTTCCCTTCCCTTCCCCTTCCCTTCCTTCCCTTACCCCTTCCCCCGACCTACCCTCACCCAGGTGTGCACACACGAACACACACGCACACACGAACACATTTAATTTAGCAGAATATCGCTAATGGTTTCAACATCTCTCGAATGACATCGGTTAGCGGAGCCTCATGATTGTGATTCTTATCGAACAGGGACAACCGGGTTTCAGCAGGTGAGAATGTACTTGTAATAAGATAAGCAACAAAGGCTGTTAGTGCTTTTCTCTCTCTCTCTCTCTCTCTCTCTCTCTCTCTCTCTCTCTCTCTCTCTCTCTCTCTCTCTCTCTCAGAGCCTGGGATACTGAAAATTACACGGTTTTTGTTAACATTTTGTTTCCTACTGAATAAAATACGATTCATGCTGTTAAAAAAGTAACGAGATATATTCAGTCAGACTTTATGTATGTTAATGTATTTTAGATTACTAAAAACATTTTAAGATACTTTAATCCGCCTGGTATGCAATACAAGAGAGAGAGAGAAAGAGAGAGAGAGAGAGAGAGAGAGAGAGAGAGAGAACTCACCACGTCTGCCATACAGGAAGGATGCATCTATATATTCAATCATACGTCACGTATATTAACGTATTTTAGATTACTCAAAATATCTGACAATACTTTTATACGTCAGTTATAAAAGAGAAAAGGAAGAGAGAGAGAGAGAGAGAGAGAGAGAGAGAGAGAGAGAGAGAGAGAGAGAATTCACCACGTCTGCCATACAGGACGGATGCATCCATCATACAACACAACTGGAATCTATTTAAAAGACTCTTGGAAGGAAGGGTTGGGGGTGGAGGTGGGGAGGGGGGTATTGAGGAAGAGGGATGGGGGTATTGGGAGAGAATGAGTTGGGGGTTAATCGAGATTAGATTCGACCCGTTATAAATTCCGTAAGTCTCTTTTTATCTGTGACGTTATAATCTTACTATGCATATTCACTACGATCTTCTTTCAATTTGAGATTATGATCTATACCTGACTGACGTATGAATATATATTGAATAATTGCACGTATAAACACTTGCAATATTGCAAGGGAAGAGTTAATTTATAAACGTCTTTTCGCCTCAGTATAAATATACGCCTTCGTCAATTTATCAGGTGTGGGTACAAATCTAGAAGTATATGACATCTAATCCTTTACGTGATATTGATAAAGTTCTGATAAAGAGCTTAGGAAATCTCGCATGATGTGTACATATATATACATGCATATATATATATATATATATATATATATATATATATATATATATATATATATATATATATATATATATGTAACATATATACCCCTTATTCATCAGACATCACTGTAACCACTTAACATTATTCATAACATAATCACTATGAGACTATTTGACATTATACAGTTATTCCCAAGGTATAGTGAATTCGATATCAAAATGGTATTTGTGGCTTAAAAACTTGCGTTATATGTCCTTCTTACCCACTGATGTTAAAACATGATTTCAATGCTTATGATTCAATCAAGTTATTGGACATACAATTATTGCACATATGCACCCGATTCGGGGGCCAATTTGATTAAGTTCATCAATGTCCTTTGTTCGTATTGTCTCTACATTATAAACCTATAAGACGGAAAATTAAAAAAGAAAATGAATAAAAAGTTACTAGAAGGCCTAGCATTGACGAAGAGGCCGACTAGCATTTGTCGAAATGATCCGGTCATGTAGGGAGAAAGAGAGAAAAAAATATGTATATACATATATATATATGTATATATATTGAATGTACATATATACTGTGTATATATATATATATATATATATATATATATATATATATATATATATATATATTTATATATATATATATATATATATATATATATATATATATATATATATATATATATATATATATATATATATATACACTGACATGAAATATGTGAAGGTAAGATGCTTTAGATCTAAGAACACAGAATGATCCAGTGAATGCCATTCATCCCATCCACTACAAAGCTTTCAATGTCCCATTGAAAAAACCGACCTTGGCTCTGAAACACAAGCAGACAAGCGTGTTGAAAGCAAAGTAGTAACGAAAAAGGAATATTAACAGTCACGCTACAACCTTCCACCTTTTTTATAAGTATTTTCCTTTATTTTTTATTTTTTTTTTGGCAAGGCATTTCCCGCAAGAACACGCGCATGCAAACAAGCAGTTTGTAAACGAATTTGCCTACTTAGGAGCGGTGATTACTGCCTTCAAGATATGATATATGTCCCGCAGTACGGAATTAAACGGCAGTTAAAAAAACAAAATATGCTACAAGAGAATTAAAAAATGAGTGTTCCCGGAAGTTACTAATGTACAGCGGAAGAAGAAGAAGAAGTTGGAGCGGAGCGCTTAAGCCGTTAAAAGTAAAAATTACATCCAAAGGAATTTCGTATGGAAGTCGCGTGAAGAGAAATAATGGAGTACTTGCAAGAAGTCAAAAGGCAATATACTCTGTTCCACTCGGTGCTTTATGAGCGCTTATTATCATTCCGGGGGAATGTTGTTATTATTAGTGCAGCCGAGGAGCGTTGCTTGCAAGACGAAAGACGAGATAAACTGCTCGAAGATTCAGTATTCAAGCAATGGGAAAAGTGTTTCTAATATTTATATGCTACGGGACTATTGTGGCATTGGATGAAAATAACTGTAATAAGATGCAGAAATCTTTCTAGCAAGACGAAAGACGAGATAAACTGCTTGAAGACTCAATAATCAAGCAATGGATAAAGTGTTTATTAAATTAAAATAACTGTAATGAGATGCAGAAATCTTCTTAACATGACATCACAGTAATAAACCTAATAATAGGGATATCCAAAATTAGATTCACCAATATCTGCCAACTTATTGCGAAAAAATCTTGTCTTTTGTTTAAAATACACCACAAACCCATTGTTTTCTCATTTCCTAATAACAGCTTACGCCTTTATTTTAGTTTTCTGTACAAGAAAACTTTTGTGCCGGCTCTGTCTGTCCGTCCGCACTTTATGCTGTCCGCACTTCTTTTGTTAGCCCTTAGGTCTTAAAAACTAATGAGACTAGAGGGCTGCAAATTGGTATGTGGATCATCCAGCCTCCAATCATCAAACATACCAAATTGCAGCCCTCTAACCTCAGTAGTTTTTATTTTATCTAAGGTTAGAGTTAGCCATAATCGTGCTTCTGGCAACGATATGGGATAGGCCACCACCTGGTCATGGTTAAAGTTTCATGGGCCGCGGCTCATACCAAGAAAACCGAAAGATAGATCTATTTTCGGTGGTCTTGATTATACGCTGTAGCGGCTGTACAGAAAACTCGACTCCCCCGAAGAAACTTCTGCGCATTTTTTACTTGTTTATCTTTATTAGATATAAATTTGAGGCTGTGAGTTAGATGTAACGTAGCAGATATAAGGCAGATGACAGCAAAAAGACGTAACAAGTAATTTCATAATTTAATAATGATAACACTTGAAAAGAATGCTTTGCTGTCGACAATACAACCGCGATATATAATTGGGTGTCATGCCAATCAACCCTCCTTTTATAATTATTATATACATTTCTCTCTCTCTCTCTCTCTCTCTCTTGTTTATAGACTCTCTCGTGTGTGTGTGTGATTGTGTAAAGAGAGAATTAGAAATTGTTACACAAAAACTGTTTACTTTCTTCTAGCTAACCGATCTCTCTCTCTCTCTCTCTCTCTCTCTCTCTCTCTCTCTCTCTCTCTCTCTCTCTCTCTCTCTCTCTCTCGTGTGTGTAAAAGGAGAATTAGGAATTGTTACACAAAATCTTTCCTCTCTTTTGGCTAACTGATCTCTCTCTCTCTCTCTCTCTCTCTCTCTCTCTCTCTCTCTCTCTCTCTCTCTCTCTCTGTGTGTGTAAGAAAGAATTATGAACTATGACTATTACACAAGAAATTTTCCTTTCTTTTAGCTAACCGATGTCTCTCTCTCTCTCTCTCTCTCTCTCTCTCTCTCTCTCTCTCTCTCTCTCTCTCTCTCTCTCTCTCTCTCTATCGTGTGTATAACGAGAGTATTAGGAACTGTTACACAAAAACGTTTCTTTTGGGTAACTGATCTCTCTCTCTCTCTCTCTCTCTCTCTCTCTCTCTCTCTCTCTCTCTCTCTCTCTCTCTCTCTCTTGTGTGTGTCAAGAAAGAATTATGAACTATGACTATTACACAAGAAATTTTTCCTTTCTTTTAGCTAACCGATGTCTCTCTCTCTCTCTCTCTCTCTCTCTCTCTCTCTCTCTCTCTCTCTCTCTCTCTCTCTCTCTCTCTCTCTCTCTCTCTCTCTCTCTCTCTCTCTCTCTATCGTGTGTATAACGAGAGTATTAGGAACTGTTACACAAAAAAACGTTTCTTTTGGGTAACTGATCTCTCTCTCTCTCTCTCTCTCTCTCTCTCTCTCTCTCTCTCTCTCTCTCTCTCTGTCTTGTGTGTGTAAAGAGAGAATTATGAACTATTACACAAAAATTTTTTCCTTTCTTTTAGCTAACCGATGTCTCTCTCTCTCTCTCTCTCTCTCTCTCTCTCTCTCTCTCTCTCTCTCTCTCTCTCTCTCTCTCTCTATCGTGTGTATAAAGAGAAAATTAGGAACAATTACACAAAAACATGACCTTTCTTTTAGCTAAGAGACCTCGCTCTCGCTCTCGCTCTCTCTCTCTCTCTCTCTCTCTCTCTCTCTCTCTCTCTCTCGTGTGTGTAAAGAGAGAATTAGGAACAATTACACAAAACATTACCTTTCTTTTAGCTAAAAACCTCGCTCTCTCTCTCTCTCTCTCTCTCTCTCTCTCTCTCTCTCTCTCTCTCTCTCTCTCTCTCTGTGTGTAAAGAGAGAATTAGGAACAATTACACAAAAACATGACCTTTCTTTTAGCTAAAAGATCTCTCTCTCTCTCTCTCTCTCTCTCTCTCTCTCTCTCTCTCTCTCTCTCTCTCTCTCTCTCTCTCTCTCTCTCTCTCTCTCTCTCTCTCTCTCTCTCTCGTGTGTGTAAAGAGAGAATTAGTAACAATTACACAAAAAACATGACCTTTCTTTTAGCTAAAAGATCTCGCTCTCTCTCTCTCTCTCTCTCTCTCTCTCTCTCTCTCTCTCTCTCTCTCTCTCTCTCTCTCTCTCTCTGTGTAAAGAGAGAATTAGTAACAATTACACAAAAAAACATGACCTTTCTTTTAGCTAAAAGATCTCGCTCTCTCTCTCTCTCTCTCTCTCTCTCTCTCTCTCTCTCTCTCTCTCTCTCTCTCTCTCTCTCTCTCTCTCTCAGAGAATAAAGAGAGAATTAGAACAATTACACAAAAACATGACCTTTCTTTTAGCTAAAAGACCTCACTCTCTCTCTCTCTCTCTCTCTCTCTCTCTCTCTCTCTCTCTCGTGTGTGTAAAGAGAGAATTAGGAACAATTACACAAAAAACATGACCTTTCTTTTAGCTAAAAGATCTCTCTCTCTCTCTCTCTCTCTCTCTCTCTCTCTCTCTCTCTCTCTCTCTCTCTCTCTCTCTCTCTCTTTCTCTCTCTCTCTCTCGTGTGTGTAAAGAGAGAATTAGTAACAATTACACAAAAAACATGACCTTCCTTTTAGCTAAAGCAGACTGACGTCCAGATGCATTATTAAAGGATTAAGGAACGAAAATATCTGACGTCAAGACACAAAAACACGAATTAAACGAAATCTTGTATTTGCGAAGGTCAACTTATTAAAATATTAACGAGATAATTTCGTGATAATGAAGGAATATGGGCGTAAAAGATAAAGGAAATAACTGAATCACTCGCACTAGTTTTTTAGGCGTTTATATTTTAAATATGCGGGATGCAGCTTAACTTCTTTAAAAATATTAAATTGTTAGTCCGCTTTGTTCATATATCACTGTTAAGTGCTTATCTGTCGTGCTCATTTGTAATGCTTAATTGTAATGCTTGCTTGTAATGCTCATTTGTAATGCTTATTTGTAATGCTTATTAGCAATGCTTATTTGTTATGCTTACTTGTAATGCTAATTTATAATGCTTACTTGTAATGCTCATTTGTAATGCTAATTTTTAATGTTTACTTCTAATGTTCATTTGTAATGTTTACTTGTAATACTAATTTATAATGCTAATTTGTAATGTTTACTTGTAACGATCATTTGCAATGCTAATTTGCAATATTTACTTCTAATGCTCATTTGTAATGCTTATTTGTACTGTTCATTTGTAATGCTCATAGTGTAGCGTACTAACAACACACTACACTATGAGCGACAAAACTGAATGAATAAATTGCAGATCTACTTGATAAATTGAATTACCTCCTATTGATACCAAATTATCGTAGGCAAAAACCTGTCGATTTTCTCTCAAGATAAAGTCCGTTACAGGAACTACGTGTCACAATGAATTTCTCCCCTTCGGGAGGTGTTACCACCCACAGAATGCTTTGTGCGGAGCACTGTAAACCACACTCAAAGTTGAACTATAACCTCAAAAGTTCAAGCGAAGATGAGATGCAAAACTACCCTACAACAATTCAACTTGTATTTTACTGATTTATTTACATTTTTATCTATTTATTTATTAATATATTAATTTACCTTTTTATTCACTTTCTAATATCTGATCTCTTCTGTCTGTATTTCCTACTGTCTTCTGTAATTTCTTTCAAATGATCGCCTTAATATTCTTTGGAAGCCTGAATTTCAAGTCAGTGGCCCCTAATTGCTTGTTCTGTATGAATAAGGGTTTATCTTCTGAATAATAATAATAATAATAATAATAATAATAATAATAATAATAATAATAATAATAATAATAATAATAATAATAATAATAATAACAATGATGATGATAACAATAATAATAACAACAATGGTGAAGACATCACAGTGGTGTAAATGTAAATATGAAATATATATATATATATATATATATATATATATATATATATATATATATATATATATATATATATATATATATATATATGTATATATTTACATTTGCACAACTGTGGATTTCTTCATCATTTTGGTGACTCATGCTATGAGATAATAATAACAACAATAATAATAATAATAATAATAATAATAATTTTATCTCGTCGTTTAAAAACAAATCCTTCAGCTGGCTTCGAGCCACTTAAGGCATTTCATAATAATAATCATTATAATAATAATGACAAATAGCCGACATTCATAACCGATCTGCCAACTGCCATTCTGTGACGTGTGAAAACCGGGAGTAAAAACCCGAATAAATTAACTCTGCGGGGTACTTTCATGAATTCAATCGATGCCCTGGGTATCTGGGAGAACAATCTGGGTATCGACTAGTTTAAAAAAGAAGCAATATCTCTCGCTGTCTACTCGATGAAGGAATATCCTGTTAATGGATTTTTGTTTCCGGTTCCCACCGAGTCCACGATAGAAATTATTTGGTGTTTTGTGTTTTATAATTGTGACCGTGCAATTCATGATTGAAGATGTATTGATGAGAGCTAGATGCTATTACCCTAAGTACTCTCTCTCTCTCTCTCTCTCTCTCTCTCTCTCTCTCTCTCTCTCTCTCACATACACACGCGCGCGCGCACATAAACACACATCCGGTTCCTACTGAGTCTCCGATAGAAATTATTTGGTGTATTATGTTTTTATAATTTTGACCATGCAATTCATGATTGAAGATGTATTGACGACAGCTAGATGCTATTACGCTAAGTACTCTCTCTCTCTCTCTCTCTCTCTCTCTCTCTCTCTCTCATACACACACATACATAAATTTGAGTTCTGAATCGTCCACAAGCTAAAATCTTAAAATCATTATTTTCCTTGACTTAACACACGCATACACACACACGCACACACACACACATTCGAGTTCTCAAATGTGTTTGGTTTGTCTAACGAAAGGAAAAATCTTTAAAAATAATTTTTAGCAAACCATAATTTTCTCTGACTTATCATCCGCCGAAAATTACTCGATAAGATACGCATCTAGACCGGAAACAAGTCTTTGAGCGAGATACAAAGAAAATTGTTATTTTTTACTTTTATTTTTTTTTTTTCATTCTTCTCCCTGAAATTTTATTACGTATCAGTTTACATCCCAGACCGAGATACGTCTCCCGTGCGTTTCGGTTCCAACTTATGCCGGATTAATTAGAAATAATTTGAAAACCTTGATAAACAACTGAGTGGCTACATTAGCTACTTAGTTTGAAGCTATATACCAGATTGGTTTTCGAACTGCCGTTTGTACGCCATTACGTCTATTCTCTCTCTGTACTTGAGATTAATATCAATTTCTTTCATTTTATACAGTTGTTACAAATATAACTTGTCTGGTATCGGAGCTAATTACACCATGGCTACGTATAAAATGCAGTAATATTGACAAAATTGGGAAAAGTGAACACATATATAAGATGCATTCTAACTACCTCTCCACCTTCCCTCTCCCCCCCTCCCCCACCTCACCTCTTCCTAACACCCTCAAAATATCCACACTGAATACCGATACCGAAAAGTTAAGGATAAAAGCTGAATACATTCGGGCTGAAGAGAAAAAGGTTGAATACAAGTCGGCAACTTATTGGCATTTCTAAATTAGTGCTTCATACGATAATAATGCATTTGCCAAAGATTCGCGTTCTGCTAGTGAACTTCGACTTGTTTTCAACTTCTTTGTAACACGTATGTGATAAGTTGCCAACATGTGTTTCCGACCTGATTTACCTTGAATATCCCTAACACAACAAATCTCGATCCTTCCGTTTCTCCATACACCCATACATATACCTCTCTGCTTCTTTTTTGCAAAAACAAATTAAATAAAAAACTCTTTTTAGCTGAAAAAGGGCGTTTAAATTGTTTTCAACTTGTTTGTAATATGTATGTGATAAGTCGTCAACATGTGTTTCCGACGTGATTTACCTTGAATATCCCTAACGCAACAAATCTCGATCCTTCCGTCTCTCCATACATCACTTTGCTTTACTCGCCAAAAAAAGATAAATAAAAAAGGCTGTTTTTACCCGAGACAGGGCGTTTAATTCTATCAACGCAGGGAGGGGGGCGGGGCGAGGAAGGGGGGAAGGGTGGAAAATTCACTCATTACCAGTCATTAGAATATTAGCAAACTCAATTTGGGCGTAATTAATAACAGAAACCTTCAGCGGCGGGGAATTTATTAATCCTAATTAGGGCTCATTTGCGCCGCAAAATGTACCCAATAAATAAGTGGGCATTTCACGGGCGGGTCCCCGAGGCAGTAAAGAAGTCGAAGACAACAGACCAACAATAACTTATTGATGACTTCCTCTCTGGCGGAACGTAACGACGCGCAGTCTCGACGCCGTCGTTCGTCGTCGCTCTCGCCGCTTCCTTCCGTCGGCGACAGGTTTTTGTCGCCCCGGGATGCTAAGGCTGGTTCGCTGGCTTGCTGGCGGGGTCCCGCAAGGAGCGGCTGTGAACCTTCTTTCTTTTAATTATTTATTAATTCGTCTGGCGATTCAATTTTCCCTTTTTTTATTTGGTCATTTGTGATTGTTGATCTGTTTACTTTTTTCCTACTTGCAGGCGATGTCAGGTTTTTATTTACTGCTTTAATTAATTGAATATTTAACAAGTGATGACTCCAGCCTTATTTATTTTTATCTAATGGCTGATTTTCCTACTTAATCACCTTCCAATTGATGTACACTTCTATTCTATTAATTTATTCAGTTACTATTTCCCTATGTTTTTCTTTATTTTTCCAACTATCTTTATTTCTTGCATTCCCCCATGAGACGCTAAGCTTACTATTAATAATTCAGGAACCAGCTAGCAAATGTTCTATTGTTCATAAGCTGACTTGAACAAACAAAAAATTTTGAGTCAGGTATGTAATTCGATTTTATACGCTATCAGAATCACTACCAGGAATCTGATGGTTCCCTGTAATTGTTTTCATTTAATTCATAATATTAGTTATTAAAACTATAAATAATGTTCGCAGAAACTATAGCGACTGCAGAAACCTTGTGGAGGTTTTTTCCTCCGACTGAGTTTGAGCTCATTTGTTCTTTATTCGAGTTTTATTTTTTTTTATATAACTGTAAGCTTCAAGTGCTTCTGAGCATTTATATCTCTCTCCAAAGGCGCCGTTTAACTCTGAATTTTTGAAATTTTGAAATTCAGATACGATTACAAAAAGACCCTTCTCTTTAACCTTTTTCAATGCATGCGCCCTTTCAAATCAACAGTCATCCTCGCACCCCCTAAATTGCTGAATAATAATAATAATAATAATAATAATAATAATAATAATAATAATAATAATAATAATAATAATAATAATAATAATAATGTTGTTGTTGTTGTTTATTTTATTTTATTTTCATTTTTTGCAGAAATAAAGTAACATACGTATATGAAAATATATTTTGTTTTAACTATTCATAGGCATCCTCGCACCCCTTAGGCACCGGCTTCCCACCCCCTAGGGGTGCGAGCACCCCTGGTTAAGAACCACTGCTTTAACACATTCCTAGCTTAATGTAAAGTCTTCCATTTATGGGAATTTTCTACCTTCCCTGGAAAGGGGAAACCTATAATCTTATCATTTTTAAGGCCACCAAAAAGACTCATATAAATTTTCCCTGGTCAGTATTATTTACAGGTACTGCCAGGCATCGCATTATCATCAACACCTGACAAATCTATAACATTCCTAAATAAATAAATAAGTAAAATATGTAAATACATAAACAAATAAACAGATAAATAAAATATAAATAAATAAATACATAAATATTTAAAGTGAATGAGTAAATAAGCAGATAAATAAATTCCATGAATGAATTATTAAATAAGTAAAATACCATTCACATAAAAATTAATATAAAGTTAAATAAATAAAATTAAATAAAGAAAATAATATAAATAAAATTATTAAATATAATAAATAAATAAATTATATAAAAATAAAAAAGATAGCAAATAAATAAAATATATAAATAAACAAACAAACATATACAATATAAATAAGTAAATAAAATATATCATATAAATAAGTAAATAAACAAACAAATAAAGCGAATGAGTAAATAAACAGATAAATAAATAAAATACATAAGTGAATTAATAAAATAAATAAAATAA
>NC_089757.1:35613264-35635764 GCF_040412425.1 Macrobrachium rosenbergii | reverse complement strand
TCTCATTTGTTACCCCGTCTGCGTATTGGAGTTTGAGGAGGAAATGAATGTTAAATGAATGTTAAATGGTCAGTTGGTTTTACTGAAGCACATATATATTCTAGAATATATAGTGCTACATTATTTGAGAATTTATAAATGTGTATGTATATATAATGCGCATATATGTATGTATGTATATATATATATATATATATATATATATATATATATATATATATATATATATATATTAGTCCAAATATGCTTAGGTTATATTGCCCTAGAACCTTGTCGCTTTGTGTCAGGAAGTAACGTCTAAATTGTTATGGATATCTTTAGACACCGTCCTCAAATACACTCTAGTGTACCTACACAAACGATAAAGCAAATTCGCTAGATTTTAGTCTATAAAACCACTTTACGGAAGCTCTAGGAGCAAATTCTGTTCTTGAGAAGTCTCACTTAGAGCTAAGTCTATCTAGAGTTTAAAGCTAAGTCTACCTACATATTGCAGCGAAGTCTACCTAGACTTTAGAGCTAAGTCTACTTAGATTTTGTAGCTAAGTCCGCCTAGATTTTAGAGCTAAGTCTACCTAGACTTTAGAGCTAAGTCTATCAATATTTTAGAGCTACGTCTACCTAGACTTTAGAGCTACGTCTACCTAGATTTTAGAGCTACGTCTACTTAGACTTTAGAAATGTCTACCTAGACTTTAGAGCTAAGTTTACCTAGACTTTAGAGCTAAGTTTACCTAGACTTTAGAGCTAAGTCTACTTAGACTTTAGAGCTAAGTCTACTTAGACTTTAGAGCTAAGTCTACCCAGACTTTAGAGCTAAGTCTTCCTAGATTTTAGAGGTAAGTCTACCTAGACTTCAGAGTTAAGTCTACCTAGACTTTAGAGCCAAGTCTACCTAGATTTTAGAGCTAAGTCTACCTAGATTTTAGAGCTAAGCCTACCTAAATTTTAGCCTACAACGAACACTTGGCATTACAAGTTAAGCGGTAAGCGGTTGAGAGAGAGAGAGAGAGAGAGAGAGAGAGAGAGAGAGAGAGAGAGAGAGAGAGAGAGAGAATGCTTCAAAGCATTTACATAACATCATCATAACTGACACAATATGTCTGCGTGTATGTGCAGAAGAGAGAGAGAGAGAGAGAGAGAGAGAGAGAGAGAGAGAGAGAGAGAGAGAGAGAGAGAGAGAGAGAGAGAGAGATACAATCCTTCAGAGTACTAGAATGCCTTGCTGGAGAAGGGAGAGAGAGAGAGAATCCTTCAAAGTACTAGAATGCCTTGCTGTAGAAGAGAGAGAGAGAGAGAGAGAGAGAGAGAGAGAGAGAGAGAGAGAGAGAGAGAGAGAGAATCCTTCAAAGTACTAGAATGCCTTGCCGTAGAGAGAGAGAGAGAGAGAGAGAGAGAGAGAGAGAGAGAGAGAGAGAGAGAGAGAGAGAGAGAGAGAGGAAAACCAATAGTCTCTTCCAGGGGCCACCACTCCATCAAAAGGTGTCACAGCCATTCCAACCCTCGAATTTTATGGCTCGTCAAAGACTTGTTACTGACAAAAACAAATTAGTAAAGGGAGGACCATCGTACGTGCGCGCGCGCATGCTCGAAACTGTGTGAAGGAATCTTGGACAAACGCATCCCGGATCACGACTCTGTTTATATTCACACGAGGGAAGCGCAGCTGACACTTAAACTGCTGATTCCTCGTGAGGAAGGAATCTGAAAGGACATGCAAATGAGTAACAACATATCTTTAAAGTCCTGCAGGGTTTTTAGAGAGAGAGAGAGAGAGAGAGAGAGAGAGAGAGGAAGGATGTGTATATATGTGTGTGTAGCAGATGACATTTTAACTACTGATTCCGGGTGTGAGGAAGGAATTCGAAGGGACATGCAAATGAGTAACAACATATCTTTAAAGTCCCTCAGGGTTTTTAGAGAGAGAGAGAGAGAGAGAGAGAGAGAGAGAGAGAGAGAGAGAGAGAGAGAGAGAGGATGTGTGTGTGTGTGTGTGTGTGTGTGTGTGTGTGTGTGTGTGTGTGTGTGTTGTAGCAGATGACATTTTAACTGCTGATTCTTCGTGTGAGGTAGGAATTCGGAAGGATATGCAAATGAGAGTAAAAGAAATCCTTGGAGTCCTGTATGACGAGAGGGGTTTTTAAAAAGAGAGAGAGAGAGAGAGAGAGAGAGAGAGAGAGAGAGAGAGAGAGAGAGAGAGAGAGAGAGAGAGAGAGAGAGAGAGAGAGAGAGAAATATGTTTTAAGAAATCCTCACAGTAATACAAAACAAGCAGGGTTTTAAAGTGAGAGAGGGAGAGAGAGGGAGAGAGAGAGAGAGAAGGTTAAAGAAATCCTCACACTACTGCAAGACGAGCAGGGTTCTTAAATACACAGAGAGAGAGAGAGAGAGAGAGAGAGAGAGAGAGAGAGAGAGAGAGAGAGAGAGAGAGAGAGAGAGAGAGAGAGAGAGGTTAAAGAACATCAGCCAGGCATCAAATTGCTGTATCTTATTGCCAATCTTTGGAGCCAGGGTGAGAGAGACGTCTACACAACGAGACAGTTCTCACAACAGTTTCAAGTACCCAATTTTCGAGAGAATCAAGACCTTACTACAGTTGAATATATTAACTAGTATATTCAACTATTTCACTAATAAATAAAAACAAGTAAAAAATGCGCCGAAGTTTCTTCAGCGCAGTCGAGTTTTCTGTACAGCGTATAATCAAGGCCCCCAGAAAATAGATCTATCTTTCGGTAGTCTCGGTATAATGCTGCATAAACCGCGGCCCATGAAACTTTAACCTCGGCCCGGTGGTGGCATATCTTCTATCGTTGCCAGAAGCACGATTATGGCTTACTTTAACCTTAAATAGAAACAAAACTACTGAGGCTATAGGACTGCAATTTGGTATGTATGATGAGTGGAGGGTGGATGATCAACATCCCAATTTGCAGCCCTCTAAATTCAGTGGTTTTTAAGAGTGAGGGCGGACAGAAAAAGTGCGGACGGACAGACAAAGCCTGCACAAGAGTTTTCTTTTCAGAAAACTTAAAACTTCAAGAGTACTTATCAGAGATCGTTTCGCAATGAAGAATTGAAATTCTTGCACAAGAGTTTTCTTTTCAGAAAACTTAAAACTTCAAGAGTACTTATCAGAGATCGTTTCGCAATGAAGAATTGAAATTCTTGCACAAGAGTTTTCTTTTCAGAAAACTTAAAACTTCAAGAGTACTTATCAGAGATCGTTTCGCAATGAAGAATTGAAATTCTTGCAATGTCGAGGGTAAATACATTCAACGGTATCAAATAATGATCCCTGAGTGAGTGGTGGATGACAGCTTCGAATAACGCAAATGAAAACAGCACACAATAAAGCAGGCTATTTGCTACCGATTACCCGTTGATATATTTCTCCACCTCCTCCTTATTTTCTCCTTCTCGTTCTTCCTCCTGTTATTATCGTCTTTATTACTGCTCTGAACGTCACATATATTCACAAGAGCCCTTCGTAATCTTGTAGAGTAGGAAAACATTGCTAACTTGCAAGAACTTTCAATGAATGAATGAATGAATGAGAATTCCGACGTCGTCTCGAACTCGAGAAATACCACAGCATGTCAAAAGGATACAAGAGATAGGTATAGTAGGGAGGTAAGGGAGAGGGAGAAGGAATGGGGAGGAGAGGGGGAGGGGAGGGGAGGGGGCTACATAACAGCTCCACAAGCACGAATCGTCCGTCACACCTCTTCCATCATGCCCTCGGACAGAGACTCGACAGAGCCTCGACAGAGGTCCTCCAGAGCGGCAATTTGTAAGAGGCTCCACCGTGAAAGCCTATAAACTACGCCGCTGTCCCGCCGATCCATCAAGGAAAGTGACTCCGGAGAGAAACCTCAAGTGTAAATATTAGTGGTTTGGATCGCGCTACCGGGAGGCTGGTAGGGACAGTAAATATGATTGAGTGCCACTGGAGGGATGTAGTGGGATTGGGTGGGATGGGATGGGTAGGGGAAGGGGGGCGGGATGTCACTCTGGATGCACCTCCATGGGTTATCAGAGGGTTGACCCAAGCCCTACTGGAGGGAGGTAGTGGGGTATAGTGGGATGTAGTGGGATTGAACGGGATGGGTTGGTCACTCGCGATGCACCCCCAAGGGTTATCAGAGGGCTGGGCCAAATGTGATGAAGGTGGGCGTGACCAGTTTTAAGGTCTGATTAGCAGGGGTGTCTGTGAAAATTGGTCATGGTGTTTATGGGTAAATGCAGTCGAGATATTTAAAAGTTCAGTAATAGAATCCTGGAATTCTGGAGTGAGCGCTGCTATTACACATTGCATTATCCCCTTATAAAATGCATTAAGTATTGAAAAAATAAAATCACGAAGCTGTTAAAGTCTAAAGGAAGAGTATCTGATTTACTTCTAAAGAGTGTGAATTAAGGTTATAGCCTAATAAATCATTCTGTTCTTCAAACACAGTAGAAATAACTTTGAGGTGTTTTAGTCAATATAGTTGGCCTTATACCACCATGGTCTATTCTTCCTAAAACCAGACTGTTAGAAGCTTTTAGGGGAAATCATTTATCAAGGTCTAAATATACTAATTACAAAATACATGATTTCTGAGTAATTTTGCCGTTAGTATTAAAAAATTAATAGGATATAAATACCTGTACTTGGGAATTCTCACTCCAACCACAGTTTTCCTGTATTGCAATGCACCAATAAAAAATATTTAAGTAAATTACCATTGGAAGCAGATAGAGTTTCGAAAACGATAACATCTTGTGTTCCTATTGAATTAAATTGAATTGAATATAGAATTTAGGCCAAAGGCCAAGCACTGGGACCTATGAGGTCATTCAGAGCTGAAACGGAAATTGACAGTCAAATGTTGGAAAGGTGTAGCGGGAAGAAAACCTCGCAGTTGCACTATGAATCAACTGTTATGAGAGAGTGGAAATTAAGATGGAAGAAAGAGAATATGAAAGGAGGTACAATAAAAGGAACGAAAGGGGTTGCAGCTAGGAGCCAAAGGCAAGCTGCAAAAAACCTTAAGTAATGCCTACAGTGCACTGCATGAGGTGCACTGACGGCACTACCCCCCTACAGGGGACTTCTGTTACGTAACGCCTTTACTTAAGTATGTAAAGTCCCATCGAAAAACTGGCTGTTCAGTCATACTTGAGAAGAAAGACCCCGGAAAAAATAAACTGTTACTGTTCTTGGCTAATGCAGCTGCTGTTGATGGTCAATGCTGTCACACAGCAGACTCAATCTGACAACAGACACGTGACATCCCTCTTGACATCGAATGAAGTCCGCCCTCATCATCTAGATCGACCTTGAAGTCAATTGTTGGTATGAAGGGTCCAGTCTTCCACCATCCCACTGTGCCTTTCCAGTCAGGCTCACTGCGTTTCCAGCAAATCCTCCTGGAACTATGAGACTGGGAGGAGGAGGAGGAGGAGGAGGAGGAGGAGGAGGAGGGAGACCCAGGTTCAATTACACTCAGATTAACCCCCTCGACGACGACGGACGCAGAAGGAGGAGGAGGAGGAGGAGGAGGAGGAGGAGGAGGAGGAGGACATCTGAAAGGGCCCCTCTCTCTCTCTCTCTCTCTCTCTCTCTCTCTAATCGGTCCTCCCTGAGGATATGTCCAAGGGGCCAACAGCTCGGACGTGACGGAACTCGGATCGGATAGGAATCTGGAATGTGTATCAGGAATGCCAGCCAGCGCTGCCGTTCAGGGAATCACGTCTTAATTTCTTATGGAATTCTCCGAGAGGGAATAGATAGATGGGAAATGGCTTTGCTTTTTTTTCTTTCTTTCTTTCTTGTCTCTCGTTTTGTTTCTTAAGAAACTTTTCACTTTTAATAGTGGTACTGAAGTAATAATTTTTTTTATCAGTGGTAAGAAAGTAATAGGTTTTTGTGAATAGCATTATGAAAATTAAATTTTTACGAAGAGTGGTAGGAAGATATATAATATATATATATTATATATATATATATATATATATATATATATATATATATATATATATATATATACACATACATACATATATATATATATATATATATATATATATATATATATATATATATATATATATATATATTTATTTTTTTTTTGCTTTCTACCATAATGACTTTTTTCCTCAATATTTTCTTAAACTAATTTGTTTCACTTATTCAGTTAATTTCATGAATTCAAAGAGGATAAAGGAAATAATGTTTTAAGACCGCAAACCTCCGCCAAGGCTGAGTAATCCACCCCTTAGGAGGGGTCTCTAAACCCCAAAATTTATAGTTCCATCTCTCCTCTAATCTAATCGTTTCCTACATGACAAAAGGCCCTAAAATTTTACTAAGTAACAAACACAAACAGGAAAGCAACAAACAAACAAACACAGCTACAAACGTAGCCTAGAATCTACATATGACCTTGAATTTCATCTCGTGTAGCTCAAAAAATTAAAACCCATGTTAAATTACTATTTGACCTTCGACCTTTTATCATGACGATGACCTTGGCCTAACTTAGCATACAAGTCTTCATTAGTGGAGTATTCTTGCGGCATAGCTTGGCTCAAAGGTTAGGCCCAAGGTTAGGGTCCTACCTGACAGCTAAATGTGATTTTAACCTTGACTAACTCGGTACATAATTCTATTTGTGGATTAAGCATAACAAATGTGAGGTCTCTATCTTGTATAGTTGTGGCTAAGGTTAATTTTATTGACCTTTGTCCACAGAAAGGTCAAAATTTACATTCCTATCTTTCCCAAAAAGTACCCAGTCGCTACCTGCCACAAGGCCCACCTGTGGTAGAATATTTAAAAAAAAACCACCCTCTTTGTCCCTTGAAAGGTCAAAGGTTACGCTCCTATCTTTCCCAAAATGTAGCCAGTCGCTGCCTGCCACAAGGCCCACCTGTGGTAGAATATGTTAAAAAAAACACGCTCTTTGTCCCTTGAAAGGTCAAAGGTTACTTTTCCTATCTTTCCCAAAATGTAACCCGGTGCTGTTTGCCACAAGGCCCACCTGTGGTAGGATTTTATTAAAAATCCACACGCACCTGCAAGCACGATGCTGTTTGATAGACGAGGAGACAAAGTGAGAGACACACCGGACTAAAAAAAAATATAACTTCCTTGACAGATTCAGTCATGAATAAGAAGGAAAAACCAGCAATATCAGATAAAAAATTGAAAAAAAATAAAAACTTCAATATCTTGTCTATGACGAAAGTATTAAGATTCGCGTGTTTATTTAAATCTTTTGGGAGCGCCTTAAAAACCTACACGTACGTGCATAGCCATAATAAATAAATAAATAAGTAAATAAATAAATAAATATATAAATGTTAGTAGATATTTAAACAAAAAGCTAAAAAGGTGCATAAAATACGACCTCTTGTTTTTTACTAAAACATTATGATTCGCTTAAATAAATTTCTTGTGAGTGCCTTAATAATGCTGACGTATGCACACAAGAATAATAAATAATTAAGCAAATATAAACAAAAAGGTAATAAGCAAACAAATATATAGGCCTAATTAGCCCTCTTGGCATTTTTTTACTAAAATATTATGACTCACTTAAATCTCTTAGGAGCGCCTTAATACGTTGACGTATGCACACAAGAATAAATAAATAAATGATAAATAAATAAGTAATAAATAAAATTAAACAGCTAAAAAGCAAATAAAAAAAAGACCAACTAAAATGAACCCAATATAAACCGAGGTGGATCTAACCAGGTATAAGACGACAAATGTAATCAGAAACCGGTTTTTTTTTTCTCTCTCCCTCTTCCTTCAATTTTTCCTCTTTTTTTCTTCCCCAGTCTAATGCAACCCTCTTAATCATGAATAAGTGTTTCTAACCCCGTTGTGCAGTGTTGGTGTACGACTGTAATCTAGCACTTTCGGTTCTCGGACACTTGATTAGTTGGTAATACATCTGTTGTACTGTACCTTATATTACAACCTTCTTAATCAGGAATAAGTGTTTCTAACTCTATTGTGCAGTGTTGGTGTACGACTGTAATCTAGCACTTTAATCTAGCACTTGCAGTTCTCGAACACTTGATTAGTTGGCAATACATCAGTTGTACCTTACAATTACCGCATTTGCTTCGTATCAAATGCCATATTCGTCCATCGGTGATGCGTCTATTTCCGAATATAAATGTAAATGGTTTGACCTACAGAATATAAGTTTGCTTCTGAAGTCGTGTGAATTTTTCATCTTTTATTAAAAAAAAAAAAAAAAAAAAAAAAAACTTTTTTTTAGTCTGCGTTGACTGAAAGAAAATGAACAAGAAGTCGATATTTAGGTGGTGGAATTAATTTATATACAGATACATCCAGGTTATTGACTGACTTGTACACTTAATTCCTACTTTTATAATGGTTTAATGGGGGGGGGAGGAAAATTGAGAGCGGGAGAGGGAGGGGATAGGAAGGGGGCCCTTAACAGTCCACTCAAGAATGCATGAGGAACTGGCAAAGAGAGAGAGAGAGAGAGAGAGAGAGAGAGAGAGAGAGAGAGAGAGAGAGAGAGAGAGAGAGAGAGAGAGAGAATCAGTAACTTCTACCTTATCTGTTTCCGTAAACCTTTTTTTTTTTTTAGGGTGGGGCTTCAAAGGACGCTGTAGGGGGATGGTGGTGGGTATTTGGGGGTATAGGGAGCGTAAGTTGGGGGGAAGGTGGGGGGGGGGTCTTCTCCACCTGGACCACACACGGAACATCCGAGATCGAGATAAAATTATGAAATTATTATGGATGATGACGTGCAATATCAACTTCCTTTTCTATATATTTTAAAAATGTTTGTAGATGCTACGACGTAAATAACATAAATAGCATGTTTACTTGGTGACGATTCAATCACGATTTCAAGGTGGCCTTAAACGTTCAATAAAAGGAACTGATTCATCATTATATAAAAAACTCAATTCGACGTCAAAATACAACTTATCGAGATGATAAGGAATTCAATTCGCCAACTCGTCTGTACTGCTGATGGATGACAGTAATTAATAGGCAGTAAATTTTCCGTTAGTTTTAACCGGGATTATGTGAATAGGAACAATTTTGTTGAATTTATTCGTGTTTGTAGACGTGAGATTTTCTTACTATCGCGGTCGGGGTTCCTCTGTATAGAACTGGTAAAAGGTCGTTTAAGATCTATTGAAAACTGGTAAAGAACAACACTGTACTAAAAGATAGAAGCTATACTTAAATGCTGCATTAATAATACATGCAATACTTATTTTATTATTGTCTATGTTGGCTTTCCTTGTAAAAAAACTTGTAGTGTCGTTTAAAATCTAATCAACGCTGAGTAAATGCACCGCTGTACTCAAGAAAATACATCTAAAAAATATACATGCTATACTTAAATCATGCATAAAAATAACAACATACGCTACTTGAGATACAGGATAATAAAAAACAAAAAATAAATAAAACAAGAAAAAGAAAACTCGATAAGATCGATATCAAGTCTAACAGGTGACGTCAATATCGTCATCACCTGCTGACGTCAGTTCCCAGGATGACTCGCGACTTTCATTTATCAGTTGCATTATACAGAGATCCTTTCAATTGGCCGGCGGTGTTCTGCCCTCCCCGAAAAAATATAGAAAGAAAAAAAGCTTTTTAAAAGACGTGAACTCCTGTGCACGTCTGTCATTTTTCCCCCTGTGCTAATCAAGGGCCCAACATGCGTCTTAATGAGAAAAATTAGCTAGCTTTCGGCTAATCACGTAAGTGGGATAATGTTTCCCAATGGGGGAAAAATCTTTTTGGATGATGAATCGTGCGTTAAGAGGGAGAGACAGTAAAAAGTCTTTAATGGTTTGCTTTATCTGATAAAACAGAATCGTGTATGAAACTGAAATGATGTGGGCCGTGTCAAAATAAGTAAATATTTCCAGACATCATTTTGTAAAGGAATATAGCCATCGATGGGTGCCTTTGACTCATTACTTCGTTCATCAGTAGTGAAAAGGAGTAAAATTTACTAGATTACATTCCCTCTTCAGCGATTTGCTGGAAGTGAAGAGCAGATTCGACCACAGTTCCAAAAGAATACTGTGTTAGAACAATTTCTACAAAGAATATAAAACAAAACAGGAAAATAGGAGAGAAATCCTTCTGGAATATCAGGGCCAGATCTCTATCTGATAGTTCAGTGATTCAAGAACCCTGTCAAAATTACAAGCAGAAAATACTGGGGGTACAGAATTACATAAGCACATGACCACTGGAATCAAGAACAGAAGAATGGAATAAGTAATGAGAGCCAAAAAGAAGTGAATATCAGGGCCAGATCTCTAGGTTATAGTTCACTGATTCAAGACACAATTACAAGCAGAAAATACTGGGAGTACAGAATTACATAAGTACATGACCACTGGAATCAAGAATAGGAGAATAGAATAAGTAATGAGAGCCAAAAATAAGTGGATTTTTTTCACTGACAGCAACCCGCAGATTAAGACGGGAGAAAGAGTGAAATAAAATTGAGATTATGGAGACTACTTTGTGGAATAAAAAAATACTTTGAATGAGACATTTAAGTTGCACTGGGCTACTATAATCATGGATTAATTTAAATGAAAATATATGGTTCTTGAACTTTAGTAGTATATAAATTATACTAAAGAGCTATATTGTGCCTGCATCTGTGGATTGTGAAGATTTTACTATCTTGGTAAGTGTTCACATAGGGATGGTTAAGTAAACTGCAAGGTTAGGTAAGGTTTGGAGTACGCTAACATAGGCTAAGCACTGGATGGCTAATATTAGGCTAGGCTAATATTAGGCTAAGCATATGAGGTGTAACATAGGCTAAGCATTGGATGGCTAATATTAGGCTAAGCATATGAGGTGTAACATAGGCTAAGCATTGGATGGCTAATATAGGCTAAGCATTGGATGGCTAATCTAGGCTAAGCTTATGAGGGTTAACTTAAGCTAGGCATATGCTGGTTAACACAAGCTAGGCATATGAGGGTTAACATGGGTTAAACAATTAAGGGTTAACATAGGCTAAGCATATGACAGTTAACACAGGCTAATCATATGATGGCTAATATAGGCTAAGTATATGAGAATTAACATATGCTAATCATTAGGCATTACCCTTAGGCCTACCTGAATTTTACTCTTGCTGCCACCCCCACCGGATCTAATAATGCACATAAACCTGGTTTTACTGAACACCCATTCCACCCTCTTAACATCTCATTGATATAGGATATCAAAATTTTAGGATTTGGGCAATATACCAAACACAAAACGTAAGTTGCACTTAGTGTTACAGACAGCACTAAATAAAGTGAATAGAAGGAAGAGGTCCAAAAAATGAGATGACACTCAACTGTAATCAGGAGAGTCCAGAAAATTAGCAATGGTTAGGGTAAAAGTAACCTTTAAAGCTATGATGTAATATATATGTAAAATAGTTTTTTTAAATAGTTTTTAATAGTTTTTTATCTGATCCCACTAATATGACATTTATTTCTGACAGAAGTGTTTATTCCACCAATTACTCACAATCCTTTATGCCTAATAATAATGGTATGTCACAAAGGTAAATCAGGATTTATAAGCGTAGGAAAATGTATAGGCTACGAATGACATACTAAGAGGCATACAAACTTAACCTAACTCAGGCCACTGCATCCTACCTAATCAAACCTACCACCTAACCTGACCTAGGGGTACTTCAAATCTGAGTGAAATACAAGGCTACCTCCTAACTTGACCTAGGGTGACAGCTTCACCACACCTGGTGAAGCTAACCCGACCTAGGTTGTCAACATCCTCTAGGGGGATGTGTGGTCCCACAACCCTCTGGACTATAGTTTCCTAGTATAAAAAAATCCCACTTGAACATTTAATATTACCTTGTTCATAAGTACTGTAATCATAGTTTTCAAAGCCTGCACACAACTAAATACTACACAATTTCCAGAATACACAGTATTTTCAGTGCCCAAGGCGCTAAATAGTTCAAATACCCAGTATGATCATAAAACAACATTGGAGATTCTGTTGTTATGTTTGGAAAACTATTACAAAGAAATGACAATGTACCGTCAAACTTGTTTTGTAATGTTACAAGCAATACGAGTCCAAAGTGTAGAGTAAAAAAAAAAGCGTTTTTTGGTCATGCACTGTTAAGCAGAGAGAGAGAGAGTCCAATGCTTCTTTACATGAAGGCTTCCTATCATAAAACATCGGGTTCTGCCCCATTTCAGTATTAGGCTAGACACCACAGTGCATGAGTAATATGTGAGTTCTGTATGAGAGACGACGAGTTATAAATAAAAAAAGTGATAGCGGAAACGTCATTAACTATTACGTTGCCAAGTCAGGCTACATATGTAACAAACATTACAGCGATGCCTCGACGAGAGCAAATACAACAAGATTAGTGACGCTCTGAGCATAAACTAACATTACGGTTAATGATATCCTTCCGTAATGTCAGGTATATTTATTACTGAGAGAGAGAGAGAGAGAGAGAGAGAGAGAGAGAGAGAGAGAGAGAGAGAGAGAGAGAGAGAATTTAGCTCACAAACACTTCGAATGTTCGTTTCATGGCCTTAAATTTTGTACTTGAACCTCCCACTTGTTATCGGGAGGTTTGAAAATATCTACCCTTTCAAGAAAAAATAAAAATTCCTTCCTTTCAAGAAAAAATAAAAATTCCTTATTTTCTGAGTGATATAATAAATGCGGGCCTGACAATCAATATGGAGTGCGATACTAATATGGAGTAAGCCGTATAATTTCCATAATGTCCCTACACTACTATGTATAGACCTAATGAATTTAGGGGTCCCACGCCGGAGAAGTTAGTAAATGGGATAATGAATTTTTAAGTTAACAATCCCGTCTTAATTCATTGAATTATAAGTTGAATGTATTTAATTTGAACTAAGACTACAAACACACACACACACACACACACACACTCTTGACTTGGCCTACGCGTGGCGTCCTATCCACGGATGATTTTTGCTCTCTGAAACCTGTGCGTAATAATGCCTTCCAGCATTAATAACCATCATGCATGAGTTACGTAATTAAGGAATAACAACCACAATAACAATGTTCCAATAACCACAACATATGAGTAACGTGAGCAACAAGACACAACGAGCAAAAAATAAAAACTACTACAGGAAGCTAGGCCTATACCATGTGCCAACAAGGACTTCCAATGTTCAACTTTTCCGCTCAGAACTGTAGGTCCTCGTTCATGCCAGCATCAAAACCAACAAGTATGACACCAGCCCGAATAAAAAAAACTAAAACAACACAAAAGTAGCAGTTAAATTAACAGAGAATTTAACACTCACCATCAGCTCCATAAAAAAAAGCAGGCTTGTTTGACTTAACTGTGCTTCCTATGGTGCTAAAGTCCAACCAACTCACTATTTTAAGCCCTATTTTAGGGCTAACGGGCTGCAGAGGTACGTCATGGACGTCACTATCACTCGGGGACTTCACTGCGGAAGCAGGAACAGGCAAAACGAACGGTAAACGGAACAAAAAATCACAGAAAACAAGCGATACGTTTGAAGGGAAGACTGACACTGTTTATCTTCTTACTGTGACCCGATTGGTTGATGGAACCTCTCTCTCTCTCTCTCTCTCTCTCTCTCTCTCTCTCTCTCTCTCTCTCGGATTATACAAGTAAATTAGATATCAAAACGTAATTACCTGTCGAAATTTCATATTGTAATGACTCATGTAAGAGGTTATTCCATACAGAATGCACGGTTAAATAAGCAGCTACTTTACACTTTATTAATATGTAAACAAGCATGTAAACAGCTTTAGTATAAAAGAAGAAGACGGTACACTTCAGTAGTTTAGCAACTCCTGTAGTGTAAACAATGGTTCTAACATCGAGTGATAAAGGATTTTTTAGAGAAAGTTCGTTGAATTATACGAAGACCAGCTATGCAAATTCAGTCTGTAGAATATAGTGATGAAGGGAATAAGAAAGACGCAGAAAAGCTGATCTAAAGCTTCCATATTTATGAGGGATCTAGAATTGACAAGATCGTCTTGCTCTGTAAAGGTGTAAGTAGGCTAGTGAGACATAATTCTCACACTAATTTGTTTATTTCTTTATAGTTTTTTGAAGTTACGTTTTGAATTTAAAGAACATAAACCAGGAAAATTAATATATATATATATATATATATATATATATATATATATATATATATATATATATATTTATATATATGTGTGTGTGTGCGTGTGTGTATGTATATACAGTATATGTGTGTGTATGTACAGTATATATGTATGTGAACGTGAATTACATGGTTACTTCCGCCTGTTTTAAAGTTCCAATGACTCCTAATAACATTATATATATATATATATAGAGAGAGAGAGAGAGAGAGAGAGAGAGAGAGAGAGAGACATCGAAGCCAGTGGTCATAACGTGTGTGGGATGGCTGCGTGGATTTGGGGAGGGGGCCGCTTAACAGTCGTTTCATCCATTCTCATATGATTAAATCAATTAAATCAATCCTCTGGATCTCATCTCGATTTATCAGTTAAATTTTTATCACCAATTTGATTTTTTCTTTTTCTTCTGCTCACTTAGACTGTTTCTCCCTTTAATCATTTAAATCTCTCTCTCTCTCTCTCTCTCTCTCTCTCTCTCTCTCTCTCTCTCTCTCTCTCTCTCTCTGATTGGGATAAGTATGATATTCTGGTGCTCGGTCGAATTGTGTACTCTTTTTCACCACATACCATGGTTCATTCTCCCCACATGACCGAACCATCTAAAAATGGTCAGTTATCCTTTAACTTATGGTAAACATTTTATAAATATTCCAACTTATGTATTCCCATATTTTTCCACCGTCTCAGCTCTCACGCCACATAAACAATTAATCTCTGCAGATATATTTCCACTGGCACATGGCTTGACTGACCTAGTAATGTGGTTGGAGGCCACATAGGTCTACTTGAGTGGTCGTCAGCAGCCATTGCCTTGCTTTCCCAGGTCTCACATAGGTCTTTTGAACACTATACGAAAGTACAGTGACATGTCCCTTGTAAATGCTGCTCCTGGGAGCCATTTAAATCGATAAACCATTGTAGTGTTTTGCAGTGCGATGAATAAAAAGGATTAGTTTAATCAATATTTTTGTCTCTTAGGATAAACGGATAATTATTTCGTAATTCACGTCACTGTTATTACCGTTATAATCAATATTCTTATGTTCATTTCATTGTTATTAACAATTAGGCCTATTGTTCTGGTTGTGAAATGGTCACGTGACTAATTATACGATATTTTAGCCTAGCAAAAAGTTTTCATCTATAGGGACTCTTTCAGCGTATTTCACGAGGTGCACTGTAGGCATTAAGGTTCTTTTCAGCGTCCCTTCGGCCCATAGCTGTAACCCCTTCCATTCTTTTACTGTACCTCCGTTCATATTCTCTTTCTTCCATCTTACTTTCAACCCTCTCCTAACAGTTGTTCCATAGTGCGATACTTTCCTCTTATTACACCTTTCAAACCCTCTTCACTCTCAGTTTCCCATTCAGCGCTGAATGACCTCATAGGTCCCAGCGCTGGGCCTTTGGCCTAAATTTGATATTCCATTCTGTAACTCGCTGTGGCCAGGCTGGTTTATAAATGATCCGAATCTGCAATTCACTGTTTAACTCATTTTTCTGAATAATTATAACTGGGTTCCCTTGGAAGTAAAGATGAAGCTCTCTCTCTCTCTCTCTCTCTCTCTCTCTCTCTCTCTCTCTCTCTCTCTTATGCATTCATCTTTCATTTGCATTGCCTATTCAATATCTGTAAATTGAACAACATCTCTCTCTCTCTCTCTCTCTCTCTCTCTCTCTCTCTCTCTCTCTCTCTCTCTCTCTCTCTCTCTCTCTCTCATTAAATTTTTATTCAATATCTGTAAATTGAACATTCTCTCTCTCTCTCTCTCTCTCTCTCTCTCTCTCTCTCTCTCTCTCTCTCTCTCTCTCTCTCTCTCTCTCTCTCTCAGGAGTAGTCTCTGGAGTGAATGCACTCGTTTGCCTGGTGCTGTTTCCTCTCTCTCTCTCTCTCTCTCTCTCTCTCTCTCTCTGTTCCTCCTCATTTTCCTCCCCTACAGTGCCTGGGGACATCGCCGCCAGCCGCTTTTAGGGGGAGGGGGAGGGGAGACCAGGGAGAGACCAAAGGGTTGTGCTCCGCCAAGATTAATGATTGTTCACTCCGATGACCAGATACGCCGATGGCCCCCGCTCCGTCGTAGCTGCTTCTGCTACTCCGGCGGGAGGAAACGAAAGTGGCCCCTGCGGTACCCCAGCGGAAGGCCTCTTCTCCGAATCCCGTTACGTACGGTGGGTAAGGTTACCGTCGGAGGCATCCCTCTCCCAAGAACTACGGCTACTGCCAAAGTTCGTATAATTAATGGTTTGTGGGTTTCTGAGTCTTTGTCAATATGCACACACACACACACACACACGCACACACACAACCTGACAAAGAGTATAGTGAGCCGGTCTGTAGCCTATATGTATACATTATATATATGCGTGTGTGTGTGTGTGTTTGTGTGTACCTTCTGGTCCCTCGTAAGCCACTTTCCCTAATCTACCGGGCGGTGTTGTGTTGGTTAGCTTTTACAATCTTGAGTCTTGTCCTTTTACTGTCGGTGTACCTTACTGCCAGTGAGTAATGACTTAGAGATGAAAAAAAGAAATGAACTTATTGATGAAAAAAGTGTGTGTGTGTGTGAAAGAGAGAGAGAGAGAGAGAGAGAGAGAGAGAGAGAGAGAGAAGAGCGTCTTCAAAGGTGATGGCTATCCAAAAAGCTAGCAGCTATATTCAAGCATACGAGACATCTATAAGCGACCGAACAGAGAGAGAGAGAGAGAGAGAGAGAGAGAGAGAACATCTTCAAAGCCGATTGCCATCCAAAAAGCTAGCAGCTATATTCAAGCATACGAGGCATCTATAAATGACCGGGAGAGAGAGAGAGAGAGAGAGAGAGAGAGAGAGAGAGAGAGAGAGAGAGAGAGAGAATCTTCAAAGTTGATTGCTCTCCAAAACCTAGCAGCTATATTCAAGCATAATTGACATCTATATGCAACCGTAGAGAGAGAGCATCTTCTAAGTTGATTGCTATCCAAAAGGCCAGTAGCCATATTCAAGCATACGAGACAACTATAAGCGACCGAATTTTCTCTGAATCCCAATAAATTGATGAGGTGCAGCCATGTTCACGAAGAACATATTATCACGTTTATAAATCTTGTCTTTCGAACTCAGAGACGAAGAAGAATAAGAATGTGATGATGATGATAACCTTTCTGGCCATCATTAGCCCTCTGCAGACGCTAATTGCGAGGACAATACGTGCTAATTACCGAAGTGTTATTGACTTTGTATTGAGACTGAAAGCTGAAGGCAATTACACGTCCCTGATTTACATAGAAGTCTTAGGTATCTATTCTTGCGATATAATTAAAAAACAAATCGTGGTGATTTGATATGGTATTAACTATACATATTGCTTAATTTAAATGCTTTTGTTGGTGTTGAAAGGGTAAGGCAATTACTTACTAGTCTTAATTATATACTTTGTAGTCTTAAGTACATATTCCTTCGATATAATAAAGATAAAGATAATCCCCCTTAGGGAGGTATTGGCGTCATGCACCTCACACGGTGCACTGTAGGCATTACTTAAGGTTCTTTGCAGCGTCCCTTCCTCCGGCCCCTAGCTGCAACCTCTTTCATTCGTTTTACTATACCTCCGTTCATATTCTCGTCCCTCCATCATACTTTCCACCCTCTCCAACAATTGATTCACAGTGCAGATCCGAAGTTTTCCCCCCTGTTACACCTTTCAAACCTTTTTAGTGTCGATTTCGGGTTTCAGCGCTGAATGACCTCCTAGGTCCCGACGCTTGGCTTTTGGCCTAAATTTGATGTTCGAATTCCAATTCCAACAAACCGGAAGACCCTGTTGGTGAAACGAAGACTGTAGTTTGAAAGACCTCCGTGTCTCTTTCTCAAACTAAATTTCTCTTGTCGGATTTTGTTCGCAGGCTACCTTGTAAATAAAGTTACAAAAGAATTTTTTTTGTTTTTGTTTACCTTTAGCATTGGTCAACGCAATGTGTGTCTGTATGTGTATGTGTGTATGTTTGTGTAATGATTAGTACAAAGAGAGAGAGAGAGAGAGAGAGAGAGAGAGGGGGATTCAAATTAAAATTCTTTCGAATCTACCATCTACAAACTGATAGATCTCACACTCATATTATTCATGTTTATGGATTATTTTTCACATTCATATTATTCATATCTAGGGATTTTTTCCACATTCATATTCATATCTATGGATCATGTTTCACATTCATGTTGTTCATATCTGTGGTTTATTTTTCACATTCATATTGTTCAAATCTATGGATTATTTTTTTACATTCATATTATTCATATCTAGGGATTATTTTTTACATTCGTATTATTCATATCTAGGTATTAATTCCAACATTCATAGTCTTCATATGTAGGGATTATTTTTCATATCCATATTATTCATATCTGCGAATTATTTTTCACATTCATGTTATTCATATCTTGAGATTATTTTTCATAAAGCGATACCGTGCACAACGACAGAAAATTCATGGATGAAAAGAAAATAAAAACAAACTAATACCACTGGCATTCATATCATTCATAACTAGAGATCATATTTCACGCTGATATTATTCATATCTAAAGATAATTTTCACAAAGTGGTACCGCGTACACCGACCAGAAAAAGTATAACTGAAAAGAAAATGAAAAAACAAACTGATACCACGGACAGGAATCCTTCTCAAAGACTCTCCCACTCAGTGTTCCCAGGAATACAAGTGTTCCCAGGAACGCAATTCATGGGAACAATTCCATGTCACCTTAAGTCGATTTAAGGGCAAAGTTTTCCACATTAGACTAGAAGTCGCTGCGTTCTCTTAAAATACATCCCGTTTTCGTAAAACTTTCTGAAAAAGGCACTGAATAATTACTCACTAATACTCACTAATGAGCTGCTAATGAAGACGTACCATATATACTTCTCGCCTTGGAAAAAAAAAGCTAAGAA
Source organism: Macrobrachium rosenbergii (assembly GCF_040412425.1). Lineage (NCBI taxonomy): Eukaryota > Metazoa > Arthropoda > Malacostraca > Decapoda > Palaemonidae > Macrobrachium > Macrobrachium rosenbergii. The sequence continues at coordinate 35,616,618 of NC_089757.1, read as the reverse complement.
TTCATTGACCTTAAGAGCAAATATATGATGTTTAAGTTCTTATTATTCCTCGCTTGAACTTTCTTCCGTCTTGGTTTCAAAATATGATGTTTATTTGCGTTTCTTGAGGGTGTTTCTCATGATTTTCCTCTATGTATTCGAAATATATTACTGTAGCTCGATTAACTTGGCATAGATTTTATGCAGTGTTTTGCGATTTAGGGATAAATACGCGTCATTATTTTTGATCCAGGGCGTCTGAAAGTTGAACAAATTCTTTGCGCTTTGAAAACTTCTGTTTCTGTTAGATAATTTCATTTACATATTAACTGTGATTATATGAATATATATATATATATATATATATATATATATATATATATATATATATATATATATATATATATATATATATATATAGTTATATTTATTTATATATATTTATGTGTGTATATATATATATATATATATATATATATATAGTTATATTTATTTATATATATTTATGTGTATATATATATATATATATATATATATATATATATATATATATATATATATATATATATATATATATATATATATATATATATACATATAACATACATACATATATATATATATATATATATATATATATATATATATATATATATATATATATATATATATATATATATATATATATATATATATATATATATATATACTGTATATATATACATAAAAGAGAAATCAATATGTTTGTATATATTTGCGTGTGCGCATGTTCAATCAGTATATATATAAAGAGAAACCAATATGTTTGTATATATTTGCGTGTTCACATGTTGAATCAGTCAGTTAATTCGCCCAGATATTAGTGCTCTCTCTCTCTCTTTCTCTCTCTCTCTCTCCAAACTCTTACCTGATGAACCATATTTAATATAGTGTATGCTTTTCAGTCATAGCAGACAAACTAAAACGTTTGCTTAACAAATGCAATAATAAATTCCGCTTTGAATACATTTTTACATAGGGATGTAGGGAGGGGGGGACGAATTGGAGAAAGGGAAGGGGAGGGAAGAGGAAAGAAGGGGATGGGTAGGTGGGCCTCTTGAACATACTCCCTCCCCTCCAGCCCCCCGCCCCCCCAAAAAAAATTCTTCATTCTGAATACATTTTTACATAGGGATGTAGGGCAATATTCTCCCTCTTTAGAAGGGAGGGAGGGGGACGAATTGAAGAAGGGGAAGGGGAGGGGCTAGTGGGCCTCTTCATCCTCCACCCCTCCCCCTTCCCCCTCCCCCAAAATCTCCATCATCTCTTGCAGTTTCAATTCCACATCTGCTATTCGTTCTTCACGGGTTTATTTAACTGACGTTCATTTTTCAAAAGGGGAGGGGAGGGGGCGTTGATGGGGAGAGGGGGGGAGGGAGGCAAGTGGGCCTTCGCTACCTACCTCCTCCTTCTTCTTCACCATATGTTAATCTGTCAGCCGTCTTTTCTAATTCTGTTTACTGGTCTCTCTCTCTCTCTCTCTCTCTCTCTCTCTCTCTCTCTCTCTCTCTCTCTCTCTCTCTCTCTCTCTCCATTTCTTTCGTTATTCATTTTTATAAAGGGGGTATTTTTGTTTTGAAAACAGTGGAAAATTTGTTTATTACAAGATATTCACGAGAAATACACACTTTTATATTTATGTTCCTTTCGATTTTATCTTTATAAATGAGATATTTTCGTTTTGAAAATTGTGGGAAATGTGATTATAAAATAGTCACCAAAAATACACTCGTTATATTTATATTCCTTTCGTTTTTATTTTTATAAATGAGATATTTTCGTTTTGAAAATAGTGGAAAATTTGTTTATTATAAGATATTCTCGAGAAATACACCCGTTTAAATTTATCTTCCTTTCGTTTTCATTTTTAAAAAGGGGACAAATTCAATTTGAAAATATTGGAAAACTTTGTGATTAGATAAAAAAAAAATGTCACGAGAAAACGATAAATCGTGACAAATTCAGTTGGATAAGAACCTGACACATAAATAGGAACGCGAAGGTTATTGCCAAAAAAAAAAATATCGTTTCTCTCTCTCTCTATCTCTCTCTCTCTCACACACACACACACACATACACACACACAACTTGTAACACCAGGTATAAAATGACGAAATAAAATGTCATAAACGTCAGGGCCACAGATTAGAACAAGATAGTAAATCTATTTTTTTTTAAATTTGTTTTCATTCAAGTTTATTTTTCTTGCAGTGTAACGAAAAGGAATAAATTAAAAAAAAAATCTTTGCTATGTCATTTTACGTTGTTTTACAGCATGCTTCCCTAGAATGGAAAACTGCAGTATCTGCAAAATTTTCGAAATTGAGATATGCCACCTATTGGGCTCGTGAAACATTATTACACAAGTTACTGCAGCTTCAAAATGATTCTTCAATGCTTTCTACGAGTATTTATGGGGTCCCATTTGCAGTAGCTGCAAAATTAGTAATAAGACAAGGGAAAACTGCGGTATCTGCAAAATTTTCGAAATTGAGATATATCACCTGCTGGGCTCGTGAAACACTAATACACAAGTTACTGCAGTTTCAGAATGAGTCCTCAATGCTTTCCACGAGTAATTAGGGGGTCCCATTTGCAGTATCTGCAAAATCAGTAGTAAGTTAAGGGAGAGTCTACCATTTTTGCAGATACCGCGGTCTTCCATTTCAGGGTAGTGTGATACTTCGTTCGTAAGTTATTATAAGCTGTCTCTGTTCATTTTTCTTCCTCCCAAAAAACAAACGAGAGGAAGCAAGTGATTTTTCTGTCATTCTTTTGGGTTTAACCTCTGTACCGATAACAGCTGACCGAATTAGACAGACAAAACTCCCTCATACTGAAGGCTTTCTACTCATTCTTCGCTCACAGAGCCTTTGCTTAATAAGTTGAGAAAATTGACGCAACTATCCAGCATAATTTGTTAACTGTCAGTCATTTGGGTTGAGTGATAGATATTTATCAGCTGCCCAGTCAATCAGCCATTTGCTCGGGGTGGCAAAAGTTTGTTATATCTTTAAGTCTGTCATTATTTTAGTTTGCCATTTATTCAAGTTTGTCGTTTCTTCAATTTTTTTTTTATTGATTCAAGTTTGTCATATTTTTAGTTTGCCATTTTTTTAGTTTTTCATTTTTTAGTTTGTCATTTCTTCAAGTTTGTAATTTTTTAGTTTGCCATTTTTTAGTTTGTAATTTTTTAGGTTTTTCATTTTTTAGTTTTTCATTTTGTAGTTTGTCATTTCTTCAAGTTTGTCATTTATTCAAGTTTGTTATTTTTTCTCGGATGCTGACAAATTTAGCTGATTCCCATCCGTAATCCACAAAACGCTTCTTAGGGAA
>NC_089757.1:35573264-35603264 GCF_040412425.1 Macrobrachium rosenbergii | reverse complement strand
CTCTCTCTCATTTTAATTATTATTAAACAAGCAGATGAAGCTGTGAATATGAGACATTTTCATCCCAAATCTGACACTTACGTGATCTAAGTCTCTCTCTCTCTCTCTCTCTCTCTCTCTCTCATTTTAATTATTATTAAACAAGCAGATGAAGCTGTGAATATGAGACATTTTCATCCCAAATCTGACACTTACGTGATCTAATTCTCTCTCTCTCTCTCTCTCTCTCTCTCTCTTTTAATTATTATTAAACAAGCAGATCAAGCTGTGAATATTAGACATTTCATCCCAAATCTGACACTTACGTGATCTAATTCTCTCTCTCTCTCTCTCTCTCTCTCTCTCTCTCTCTCTCTCTCTCTCTCTCTCTCGCATTTTAATTATTATTAAACAAGCAGATGAAGCTGTGAATATGAGACATTTTCATCCCAAATCTGACACTTACGTGATCTAATTCTCTCTCTCTCTCTCTCTCTCTCTCTCTCTCTCTCTCTCTCTCTCTCTCTCTCTCTCTCTCTCTCTCTCTCTCTCTTTTAATTATTATTAAACAAGCAGATGAAGCTGTGAATATGAGACATTTTCATCCCAAATCTGACACTTACGTGATCTAAGTCTCTCTCTCTCTCTCTCTCTCTCTCTCTCTCTCTCTCTCTCTCTCTCTCTCTCTCATTTTGATTATTATTAAACAAGCAGACGAAGCTGTGAATATGAGACATTTTCATCCCATATCTGACACTTACGTGATCTAAGTCTCTCTCTCTCTCTCTCCCCCTCTCTCTCTCTCTCTCTCTCTCTCTCTCTCTCTCTCTCTCTCTCTCTCTCTCTCTCTCTCATTTTAATTATTATTAAACAAGCAGATGAAGCTGTGAATATTAGACATTTCCATCCCAAATCTGACACTTACGTGATCTAAGTCTCTCTCTCTCTCTCTCTCTCTCTCTCTCTCTCTCTCTCATTTTTAATTATTATTAAACAAGCAGACGAAGCTGTGAATATGAGACATTTTCATCCCAAATCTGACACTTACGTGATCTTAGTCTCTCTCTCTCTCTCTCTCTCTCTCTCTCTCTCTCTCTCTCTCTCTCTCTCTCTCTCTCTCTCTCTCTCTCTCTCATTTTAATTATTATTAAACAAGCAGATGAAGCTGTGAATATGAGACATTTTCATCCCAAATCTGACACTTACGTGATCTAAGTCTCTCTCTCTCTCTCTCTCTCTCTCTCTCTCTCTCTCTCTCTCTCTCATTTTAATTATTATTAAACAAGCAGATGAAGCTGTGAATATGAGACATTTCATCCCAAATCTGACACTTACGTGATCTAAGTCTAAGTCTCTCTCTCTCTCTCTCTCTCTCTCTCTCTCTCTCTCTCTCTCTCTCTCTCTCTCTCACTCTTTGCAATAAAATAGACCCAAAGCAAAACAAACACCTGGGGAAGGTAATAACTACCGCCATTATCCTCCAGTACGGCACTTAACTCCGTACCTTGTTCCGTACCATGACCACTGCACCGGTCGTACCGTGACGCAGCACCATCGTCCATCAATCCACCTGAGATCTCTTACTACGATTCCGAATCTTATCAGTTTGTGGGAGGGGGGGAAGGGGGGAGGGGAGGGAAGGGAAGGGGAAGGGGGAGAATAAATCAGTGATGACTGCTGTCGAATGATAGGTACCCTCTGTGTTATCGACCTCGTTTTTCATTATCCTTTTATTTTATTTTCCTTTCTTAATTATAGAGTGGATGTAATTGTATATTATATATGTGTGTGTCTGTGTCCATGACTTATATATATGTATGTATGTATGTATGTATGTATGTATGTATGTATGTATGTATGTATGTATGTATGTATGTATGTATATATATACATATATATATTTATATATATACATATACATATATGTATATATATGTGTATATATATATATATATCTGTATATATATATATGCATACACACACACACCCACCCATTGAGCAAGAAGAATTCCCATATACTTAATCCTGAACCTAATAATCCAAAAAACACCTAAATTTGATTTCCTAAAAAGGATAATTATTAATCTCCCATTTAAAACACCTGACACTTCTTTCTTTCCCTCTTAATATTCTTTGACCTTTGACTTCCTTGAACTGGATGACTGGGCGTTGTGCCTTGTGAACTAAATGAACGCTTAGTTAATAGTGAACCTTTGTTTTCCAAGGGTGTTTGTGTGTGTGTGTGTGTTTGTGTGTTTTTGTCTGTTTGAGAGAGAGAGAGAGACAGAGAGAGTTACAGAGTGGGAGTAATTCGTGCTGTTTCCGCATAAAAAGAGAGAGAGAGAGAGAGAGAGAGAGAGAGAGTGTTTGTGTGTTTTTGTCTGTTTGAGAGAGAGAGACAGAGAGAGTTACGGAGTGGGAGTAATTCGTGCTGAGAGAGAGAGAGAGATATAATAATAATAATAATAATAATAATAATAATAATAATAATAATAATAATAATAATAATAATAATAATAATAATAACCTTTATTCCAATAATACATTGGGTTCTCTATTTACATCAGGTCATCAACCAAGGTTAGAAAGCATACATTAAGGCTATTAAAACAATAAAATCACAGCACACACACACATACATATATATATCTATATATACATATACACATATACACACATACACATACATAATCTTACATAAAACTCGAATTAGGAAAATCGCAATCTTAGTCATAAAACATTGTTCCTAGAACAATAATTAGTAAAATTACACCAACACAAAACGCCCTTCATAGATAATGGCATGTCTTAAAAAGCGGTAATTGACGTGAGATGTGGCTAATGTCAGGTACGGTTGTTTTTCCTATAAAACTTATCTACGAAGATTAACCATCGTTTAAAAGATGTTTTCTTAGTTTATTTTTGAAAGATCTTAGATTCTTCGTCTTTCAATGAGCCAGGTAAACTATTCCATAAACTGTGGACCTTTAGCATTTATTTCCTTGATCCTATATCGGTACTGGCTCTTCTAGACACTAGATTATTTGCTTGTCTTGTGGTCATCCCTGTCACCAGTCAACGGTTATAAAATTATAAAAGCCAGCTCGAAAAACACCTTTAAACTTTTTTAAAAACAAAAACACAGACATCAAAAAGATGTCTGTAATTGAGAGTGGAAGTAATTAATATTGTTTCTGCACAATAATAATAATATTAATAATAATAATAAGAGAGAGAGAGAGAGAGAGAGAGAGAGAGAGAGAGAGAGAGAGAGAGAGAGAGAGAGAGAGAGAGAGAGAGAAATTTACAGGAACTGAGAAAGTAATTCATACTGTTTCAGCAAAAGAGAGAGATGGAGGAAGAGAGTGAGAGATTTACAACAATTGAGGAAGTAATTCATATTGTTTCAGCACAAAGAGAGAGAGAGAGATTTACAACAATTGAGAAAGTAATTCACACTGTTTCAGCAAAAAGAGAGAGAGAGAGAGAGAGAGAGAGAGAGAGAGAGAGAGAGAGAGAGAGAGAGAGAGAGAGATTTACAACAATTAAGAAAGTAATTCATATTGTTTCAGCAAAAAGAGAGAGAGATTTACAACAATTGAGAAAGTAATTCCTATTGTTTCAGCATAAAGAGAGAGAGAGAGAGAGAGAGAGAGAGAGAGAGAGAGAGAGAGAGAGAGAGAGAGAGAGAGAGAGAGAAATTGAAAGTAACCCATCTTGTTTCCGCACACAATCGCTCACATTTATCAATCAAAAAAACAACCTATCAGTCAATCCGAAACATACAATTTGCGTCATTTCCGGACGCTTATACTTAGTTGAAATTCATTTCATCAACCCTAACCCGTTCATAACTTAGCCCAAATGATAGGGAGAGAGAGTGTATTTAAATCCTTTATGGCCCTGTTTTTCATAATACTTCTCTTTTATATTCCTTTTCACTCCTCCAAATCCATCTCTTTGATTGATGTATTCAACATAAATAAATTCGTATGAGTGTATGAAATAAATACGTGTATGTGTATGATATATCTTTTTAAATTTGGGTATGATTATGCATTTTGCTTTGTGTATGTGTTTTCAGACAAACCTGGATTTAGTTCCGAAGCGAAAAAGCTCTATATACCTACTTTAATTTCTCGTAGTTACATACATATATATTTATAATATATATATACATATGTCTATATATATATATGTATAATATATATATATATATATATATATATATATATATATATATATATATATATATATATATATATATATACAGTATATATGCATATATATATATATATATATATATATATATATATATATATATATATATATATATATATATATATATATATATATATATATATATCTGTTACTATTATTAACTGCTTCCTTCCCATTATTATTATGGGGTAATGACATTGAAATGCTTATTATTTTCACTGTATTCAATCATATATATATATATATATATATATATATATATATATATATATATATATATATAACGATTATATATATATATTATATATATATACATACATATATATATAAAGCATATATATTTTTTAAATACGCTTGAATACCGTTAAAAGAATAAGCATTTTCAAATGTCATTATTATTAGTAATAACAGTAACGGAAATAGTTATCATTATTCTAGTAGAAACAGCATCATTCTTCGAACTAAAACCTTAAATATTTTTTGCTGCGGATCTCTGTAAAAACTAAATGACAACATCACGCTGTTCATCTAACTCACACAACACCCATTCATCAGACATAAACAATACGTGTTTTAGATGCTGAGTCTCAGATAATACCGAAGTAACCGCATAATAGAGAATTAGACCGTCGCATCGCCAGCGTCTGCGCTAGGAATTATGGCGCATGAATCTCCTCAGATTAAGTTATCAGACGCTGAATATCAAAATGTTTCAGCTGGTGTGTCTAAGAGTGGCAGGAGGTGTCTGAACCTTTTGTTCCTCCTGTATACAGAATGCAGTCAGGAAGCTTTGTACTGTGTGAAGTTTGTATCTTCAGGATTCGGACACCTGCCTTCTCGAAAGCCCTGCAAAGGGGCAGGTCGTTTTAGTTTTCTGTAAGAGGAAACTATTGTGATGGCTTTGTCTGGCCGTCCGCACTTTTTCTGTCCGCCCTCAGATCTTAAAAACTACTGAGGCTAGAGGGCTGCAAATTATTATGTTGATTATCCACCCTCCAATCATCAAACATAACAAATTGCAGCCCTCTAGCCTTAGTAGTTTTTATTTTATTCAAGGTTAAAGTTAGCCTTAATCGTGTGTCAGGCAACGACATAGGCCAGGCCACCACCGGACCGTGGGTAAAGTTTCATGGGCCGCGGCTCATACAACATTATACCGAGACCAACGAAAGATAGATCTAGTTTCGGTGGCCTTGATTATACGTTTTAGCGTCTGTACAGAAAACTCGATTTCACCGGAGAAACTTCGGCGAATTTTTAACTTGTGTGAATTGTTCTTACTCACCATCCCCAAAACCTTTTAAATCCAGTACGGCCAGTCCGCTCAAGATTACAACATGTCATAAACACGTCGGTGACTTGTCGACAACAGTCCTGCTGAGATTCGGGTCGTTTCCGAACTGTTCTTTCGCGTCATCCCCAAAACCTTCGAAAATTCCAGTAAAGATATGTCCACGCGACATTGAAACATGTCGTAAATATGCTGGTAACTTGTTGAAAACTTGTCGACGACTTATCACCCACATATCACAAATAGTCGAATACATGCCTACGACATGTTGGTAGTCTTAACTAATACTTCACACGGTTATCAAGCATTTGCCAAAGATTTGTTCTTCTCTTACGTCTGTGAGAGAGAGAGAGAGAGAGAGAGAGAGAGAGAGAGAGAGAGAGAGAGAGAGAGAGAGAGAAAAAACGCGTTTTGAACAGTGGAGAAAAGTTAATGTAAGTGCAATAAGCAACAAGGAGAGAGAGAGAGAGAGAGAGAGAGAAATCTTTTGCATGCTACTCTTTCACTTGATTGCAATATCTAACTGAGAGAGAGAGAGAGAGAGAGAGAGAGAGAGGAGAGAGAGATAATGAGCTACACGTTTTGTCCCTGTAATCAGGAGGAGCTGTGAATAATGACACTGTAGAGAGCTTGCCTTCCGAGCTTCATAATTTAGGTAGATTCATCATCATCATTGTATTTATTTATTTACTTATTTATTTTTTTGCTGTATCACTCAGCATGTAATCTACAAAAAACTGCCAACGAAGCTGTTCTCACCTGTTGGTTTGGGGGCTAGAACACGGGGTTTTACTCCCAGGTTGTAGTAAATTTATATCATATATCGACCTATCACGCTTATCAAAGTTTCCACAGTTACAGAAAAAGTTATGATTCATTCTTACTCTTGTTTACCAAGTCGCTGATGACTGTGACAACGCATTGTAGAATCAGTGGGTCTTAACCTTTTCAAACCCATGCACCTTTCAAATCAGCGGTCAACTCTCGTCCCCGGAATTTCTGAAATAAAACCAAAATAAAAGTTGATATGATGTGTATTAATAAAAAAATCAGAGGACTGGTCCAATGTAGGCTCATCTACTGTATAAACCAAAGGAGAAATGCAATAATAATAATAATAATTATTGGTATTAAATAATCACCATAATAATACCAGATAATAATAATACTTAGTTATTATTATTATTATTAATATTATTATTATTATTATTATTATTATTATTATTATATTATTATTATTATTTATTTTATATTATTGTATTTTTTATTTTTTTAGAAAATAACCGGCATATATAAAAATACATTATGCTTTAATTATTCAAATTTATCTCGTACCCCTTAGAACCGGCTTTCACACCTAGGGGTTCTAAACCCGGTTAAAACCACTTTGAAAGATAGGTTTGACAAAGGTATAACATAGAATTTTATTAAACCTCATTTCAACCAAACTTGGTACAAATTCAACTTAATTTCTTCGAAACGAATTAAAATTATTAGTACACTCACTAGACAATAGAGAATACTGAAGGAATGCAATTTAAAATTTTGGTTCTGCCTATCATTCCCAAAACCCAGAACCTTTACAAGGCGTATGTTAACATCAAATACTTCCTTATATATCTAAAAACTCTGTTATACCTGTTGCTGACTCACGGGTTTTCATCTACCCAGCGCAAGACCTTTGTCTGCCTACGACACTTAGGTGTTACAGTAGGATCTGGCTTCTGTTCGGTTGTATCAGATTTGCAGTAACTGTATTATGCGTTACAGAAAATCATGTATATATATTTATATATAGATATATATATATATATATATATGTATCTATGTGGTATATATACATATATAAATGTTTTTTATTTATATATAGATATGTATGTATATATATGAAATAGCTATAGATATATATATATATATATATATATATATTATTTTGCAACACACTGTTGCTATAACGACACATATATAGATATATATATATATATATATATATATATATATATATATATATATATATATATATATATATATATATATATATATATATATAGAGAGAGTATATATGAGAAGCAGAAGGATATATCTGATCCGAAGGCATTTGTCAGTTAGAGAAACTAGTGAATAAATGAATTAGTTATTATTTCAGAGTAGAATTTTTAAAATTGTCTAGCAATCCTCCTGACTAATTGACCATCTATTGATCTATAGTGAACTATAGGAATGGACTGTAGGCATTGCAGAGATAGGCAAGGGGCGCCAAGCAACCCCATCCCAAAATACTGGCGTGGACACGTGGTAGGGGAGACAGACAGACAGAGAAATCCTTTGCATGCTACCTTTCTCTTGATTGCAATATCTAACCGAGAGAGAGAGAGAGAGAGAGAGAGAGAGAGAGAGAGAGAGAGAGAGAGAGATCCTTTGCATGCTACCTTTCTCTTGATTGCAATATCTAACCGAGAGAGAGAGAGAGAGAGAGAGAGAATTTTCCAAATTTTCGCCTGAAGATAGAGAGAGAAAGAGAGAGAGAGAGAGACAGAGAGATCCAGAGAATGCTACCTTTCTCTTGATTGCAATATCTAACCGAGTCTTGAGAGAGAGAGAGAGAGAGAGAGATATTTGAGAGAGATTGAGAGAAGAGATCCTTTGCATCACCTTTCTCTTGATGTGCAATGAGAGAGAGAGAGAGAGAGAGAGAGAGAGAGAAGATGCAAAAACATGAGAGAGAGAGAGATCCTAACACATGCTAATTTTCAGTCTTGATTGCAATATCTAACCGAGAGAGAGAGAGTTGAGAGAATTTTAGTTCCAGAGATTCTTTTGCATTCTACCTTTCTTTGATTGCAATATCTAACTCCAGAGAAGAGAATAGAGAGAGAGAGAGAGAGAGATCCTTTGCATGCTACCTTTCTCTTGATTGCAATCCTCTAAGAGAGAGAGATCCTTTGCACCTGCTAGTTTCTCTTTTGCAATATCTAACCGAGATAGAGAGAGAGAGAGAGAGAGCTAGAGTTCCAGAGAGAGAGAGAGAGAGAGAGAATAGATGTTACCATGCTACCTTTCTCTTGATTGCAATTTTCTCTCAACTAACCGAGAGAGAGAGAGAGAGCTTAAAGAGAGAGAGAGAGAGAGAGATATTTGCATGCATACCTTCTTGATTGCAATATCTAACCGAGAGAGAAGAGAGAGAGAGAGAGAGAGAGAGAGATTGTCTCATTATTAGATCCTTTATATGCATGCTACGTTTCTACTTGATTGCAATATCTAAGAGAGAAGAGAGAGAGAGAGAGAGGGATTTAGATCTTGCCCATTTATATATTTTCTGTTGATTGCAATATCTAACGAACTTTTGAGAGAGAGAGAGAGAGAGAGAGAGAGAGAGAGAGAGAGAGAGAGATCCTTTGCATGCTACCTTTCTCTTGATTGCAATATCTAACAAACAGAGAGAGAGAAAGAGAGATCGTCAATTTAGAGATCTTTGCATGCTTCCTTTCTTGATTGCAATATCTAACTGAGAGAGAGAGAGAGAGAGAGAGACCAAATGTAGAGAACAGAGAGATCCTTTTGCATGCTAAACAATCAAATGATTGCAACATCTAACTGAAAGAGAGAGAATGAAAGAGAGGAAAGAGAGAAAAAAATAATAGTAATTATCCTATTTTTATATTAGCTTTCACTTGATTGCAAATACCTAACTGTAGAGAGAGAGAGCAAGAGAGAGAGAGAATACTAGAGAGAGAGAGAATGTGAGATATAAATCCTTTTCATGCTACCTTTCTCTTGATTGCAATATTTAACTGAGAGAGAGAGAGGTTTTAGAGAGAGAGAGTCAGAGAGAGAGAGAGGAGGGAGAGATCTTTGCATGCTGCCCTTTCTCTTGATTTCGATATCTAAATGAGAGAGAGAGAAAGATATTGAGAGAGAACTCTTTTGTTACATGAATGAACTTTCATCGTGTGTCAGGCAACGACATAGGCCACCATACCGGGCCTCCTATTTTAAATTTCATGGGCCGCGGCTCATACAACATTGTACCGAGACCACCGAAAGATGGATCTGTTTTGGTGGCCTTGATTATCCGTTGTTCCATCTGCACAGAAAACTCGATTTCGCCGAAGAAACTGGGAATTTTTAACATAAATTGTTCTACCACCATCCCCTTCAAACCTTTTAAATCCAGTACGCCAGTCCGCTCAAGATTACAACATGTCATAAACACGTCGGTGACTTGTCGACAACAGTCCATTTTCACGGGTCGTTTCCAAAACTGTTCTTTCGCGTCATCCCCAAAACTGAAAATTCCAGTAAAGATATGTCCACATATTTTGAAACATGTCGTAAATATGCTGGTAACTTGTTGAAACTTGTCGACGAAAAGTCACCCATATCACAAATTTCGTCGAATACATGCCTACGACATGTTGGTAATCTTATATAATACTTCATACCGTTATCAAGCACGTGCCAAAGATTTGTTCTTTCTCTTACGTCTGTGAGAGAGAGAGAGAGATTTTTGAGAGAGAGAGAGAGAGAGAAAGAGAGAGAGAGATCCTTCCCATTTTTTTGTCTATAAACTTTCTTTTTTGAACAGTTTGGAAAAAATTAATGTTAGTGCAATAAGCAACAAGGTCCGAATTGCCTAAATCTTCTGCATGCTACTTTTCCTTGTTTATGCAATATCTAACTGAGAGAGATACAGAGATTGAGAGAGAAGGAGAGAGAGAGAGAGAGAGAAACATAGAGTCAAAGATTTTGCATGCTACCTTTCATCCATTGCAATTTGAACTCAACTGAGAGAGAGAGAGAGAGAGAGAGAGAATGTAACTACACGTTTTGTCCCCTTAAAAGCAGGAGGAGTATGAATAATGACATTGTAGAGAGCTTATTTCTGAGCTTCATTTTTAGGTAGATTCATCATCATCATTGTATTTATTTATTTTTTTTTTTTTTTTTTTTGCTGTATCACTCAGCATGTAATCTACAAAAAACTGCCAACGAAGATGTTCTCACCTGTGGGTTTGGGGGCTAGAACACGGGGTTTTACTCCCAGGTTGTAGTTAATTTATATCATATATCGACCTATCACACTTATCAAAGTTTCCACAGTTACAGAAAAAGTTATGATTCATTCTTACTCTTGTTTACCAAGTCGCTGATCGATTTGACAACGCTAAGAATCAGTGGGTCTTAACCTTTTTCAATGTATGCACCCCTTTCAAATCAGCGGTCAACTCTCGCACCCCTGGAATTTCTGAAATATATAAAAAAAAAGCTAAAATACGAAGTTGATATGATGTGTATTAATAAAAAAACAGTTATTCATGTACAGGTTTATCTGCATAACACTAGCAAAAAAAAAAAATCCGTAAAATAATAATAATAATAATTATAATATAAAATAATAATAATAATAATTATTAATTTAATTATTGCCGTTTAGATTATTATTATTATTATTATGTATTATTATTATTATTATTATTATTATTTATTTTATTTTATTGTATTTCTATTTTTTTGCAGAAAAATATGTGCATATAAAAATACATTTTGTTTAATTATTCATATTATCTGCACCCCTTTAGAACCGGCTTTGCACCCTAGAGTTCAGATACCTGGTTAAGAACCACTGCTATAGATAGATTTGACAAAAGGTATATCATAGATTTTATTAAACCTCATTTCTGGCGTTTTACAAATTTCCAGTGAATTTCTGCGTCGCCAATTAAAATTATCAGTACACTTAAGAGCAGACAATAGAGAATACTGAAGGAATGCAATTTAAAATTTTCATTCCCGCCCACTCCCAAGGCAGAACCTTTACAAGGGCGTATGCTCGCACATCAAATTCCTTATATATCTAAAAACTCTGTTATACCTGTTGCATCTGTTCGGTTGTATCAGATTTGCAGTAACTGTATTCTTGTTACAGAAAACCATTTATATATATATATATTAAATTTATCTATATTTTATTATATATACATTGAAATATGTATATATATATATTTATATGACTTTATATATAGAATGTTATGTATATATAATATATATTTTTATATAATATGTATATAAGTATATATATATATTGGCATATATAAATATTAAATATATATATAGAGTTTATATATATATATATATATATATATATATATATATATTCCTATACATATCAATATATACATATATATATATGTATTGCTTTATTTATAATATATATTTATATATATTTATATATATATATATATTATATAATCCTTATATATATATAATATATATATTTTATATATATATATATATGATATATATATATATATATATATATATATATAGGAGAGAAGGGGTATATCTATCTAAAATTATTTGTCAATTGGAGAAACAAAACCAATAAATGAATTATTATTATTTCGAGTGAAATTCCTAAAAATTTTTTAGCAACCAAAGCTAATTGACCATCTATTGATCTATAGTGAACTAAGTACCTGACAGCTAACCAAAAGGAATGGATTGCAGGCGTTGCGGAGATAAGCTAATCACCGATAAACAACCCCATATGGAAAATGCTAATTGTGGACACGTGGTAGGGGGAGGCAGACAGACAGACAGAGAAATCCTTTGCATGCTACCTTTCTCTTGATTGCAATATCTAACCGAGAGAGAGAGAGAGAAAGCTTCGCGTTTTGAACAGTGGAGAAAAGTTAATGTAAGTGCAAAAGGAATAAGCAACAGAGAGAGAGAGAATCCAGAGAGAGAGAGAGAGAGAGAGAGAGAGAGAGAGAACATCTTTTTGCATTTTACCTTTATTTGATTGCAATATCTAAGTTTTAGAGAGAGAGAGAGAGATATAGAGAGAGAGAGAGAGAGAGAGAGAGAGAGAGAGAAATGCTATTATATGTCCACACTTGATTGCATATCTAACTGAGAGAGAGAGAGGGAGAGAGAGAGAGAGAGATAGAGAGAGAGAGATCCTTTGCATGCTAACTTGATTTTAAAATCAAGGAGAGAGAGAGAGAAATCCTTGCATACTACAAAGAGATCATTTAGATTTTAATATCTAACTGAGAGAGAGAGATCTTACCTTACCTTACAGACCTTACAATTGTTCAAGACTGCTCCCAGGTCCCTCAGTAGTGAGGCACCTTTGATGTCTACTCAGAGAGTTGCTAACGCATCTTCCGAGTATATTTTGCATCTTCCAGTCTTGGATGGTCTGGGATGCATCTTAGATATTTGTCGAGCTTATTCTAAACACATCTACGCTCACTCCTGTTATGTTCCTCAGATGAGCTGGTAGCGCATTGAATAGACGCTGCATTATCGATGCTGGTGCGTAAAGATTAATGTCCTGTGTGCTTTCCTTAGTTTTCTGGTATAGTTTTTGGCACTATTAATCTACCTCTGCTTGCTCTTTTTGATAATTTTAGTTCCTGGGATATTTTCAGTAATTCCTTCTATCTGTTTCCATGCTTGAATTACTATGTAGCGTTCTCTTTCTCCTTTCAAGACTATATAAATTTAAGAATTGTAGTCTTCCCAGTAGTCAAGGTCCTTAACTTCTTCTATTCTAGCTGTAAATGACCTTTGTAATAATTTTATTTGTGCAATATCCTTTTTGGTAGTGTGGGTACCATGCCTATTGCAATATTCATTCATGACTACGTTGCTTTTATGGTGCACAATCATGTGTTCAGCTTTTCTTGTTTTGAAGTGCCGGAACAACATTCCCATTTTTGCTTTGCATTTTGCCAATAGAATTGCTATTTGATCATTGCATAACATATTCCTATTCAACATCACACACCGGTCTTTTAACTGCTTCCTTGTTTGTGATTGTCTCATTATTAGGTCCTTTATATGCATATAGCATTCCTACTTTATCACCATAGTTCATTGATTCAAATTTATCAGAGTTAAATACCATCCATTTATCTCTGCCCATTTATATATTTTATTTAGGTCTCTTTGTAGCGAGTTCCTATCTTCATCACAAGCAATTTCTCTACTTATTCTTGTGTCATCTGCGAAACTTCTTACTACTGAGTCCTTAACATTACTGTCTATGTCTGCAATCATAATCACAAACAGCAATGCAGCTAACACCGTACCCTGTGGTACACCGATATTACCGTAGTTTCATCCGATTTCTCATCGTTTGCAATCACTATCTGTTTCTGTTTTGCAAAAATTCTTTTTATCCATCTTCCTACTTTGTCAACAATGTTATGTTTTCTAATTTTTTCGCTAATATATTATGATCTACCTTGTCAAAAGCTTTTTTGCAAAAGTCTAGGTAAACCACATCTGTATCTTTTTCATTTATCATATTTTTTATATATGCTTTCATGGTGGACTAACAGTTGGGTTTGTGTACTTTTCCAAGGTACAAAACCATGTTGTCCTATATTGAACCGCTCTATTTTTCATTAAATGTTTCATTATATTTTTTTCATTACCCTCTTCATATACTTTCATAATATGAGATGTCAGACTCGTTTTAGCCTATAATTACTTGCCTCTAGTCTTGAACCACTTTTTGAAAGTAGGAGTAATATATGCTAATTTATGCTCATCATAAATCTTGCCTGTATCTATACTTTGTCTTAATAATATTGCTAGCGGGCTTTGCGATTGAATGAACCACTTTTTTAACAATATGACAGGTACTCCATCTGGTCCTGCTGCTGATCCATTTTTAATTTCACTAATAGCCTGCACAATATCGGCTTCTGTAATATCTATATCTGATAAGTATTCAGTATTTTCATCTCTTATTTCTGTATCATTATCTTCATTGTCAATTCTAGGTGTAAATTCACTCTTATATCTTTCTGCTAATATGTTACATATTTCCTTTTTTTCATTCGTTAATCGCCCTTCAATTCTTAGAGGACCTATTTCTACTCTTATTTTATTCATCTTTTTTGCATATGAATAAAAAATTTAAGGGTTTTGCTTGATATTTTGTAGTGTCATTTCTTCAAGGTTCCATTTTTCATTTTCTTTTGATTGTATAATCTTTTGTTCTGTATTTTCTATCTTACTTTTTAGTTCCATCACTTTCCATGCATTCTTTTCTTTTGCAAGAGCTTTTTTCCACTTTCTAATTTTCTGGAACAAGATCCTTCTGTCTCTTGGAATTCGTGACTGATGATTACTTTTTTTTTTCTTCGGTATATATTTTTCCACTATTTCCTCTAATATTTTATATATAATATATCGGTATTTACCTGTATATCATCACTTACAAATATATTTTCCCATTCTTTGTTTAATTCTTCATTTATTTTTGACCAATTTATATTCTTACTATAGAAATTGTATTTTCCATATCCTTCCCATTTTTCGTTTCTTGCTTTTCTCTGTTTTCATATGTTCTGGAACGGACTGTTAGTTCTATGACATTATGGTCCGAAATACTCAGTTATATACTATTATTTCTTTAACATAGTTCACCTCATTCACAAATACTAGATCTAAAATATTATCCTTTCTTGTTGGTAGGTGATTTATTTGCTGAATGTTATGTTCTAGTAGCATATCTAATAGCTTTTCAAATTGCTCTTATCTTCTGCACTACTATTGCTCTCTTTTTTTATATGTATAAATACAACCACAGTCTCCTATTCGTTCTTTCCATTCTACAAAAGGAAAGTTAAAGTCTCCGGTTAGGGCGTATAGTCCAGTCCTTGTGATTTCTACATATTTCATCCAATTTTTCAATTATTATGTCAAACTCTTTTAGTATTAGGGGGTCTATATATTACAATGTTCACTAATTTTTCAGATTCAAATTCTACCGCTATTAATTCACATTCTGTGTTACTATATTTCTCACAGATTTTTCCTTGATTGGCATCTCTCCCATATATCGTGGTTCCCCCTTGATTTCTATTTTTCTATCTGATCTATAAGTTTGGAAACCCTTTATCTGGTCATCATTACCAGTCTCTTGGGAATACCAGGTTTCACTTATATTCAATATTTCTATTTTTTCATTTTTTACATTAGTTCTTCTAAGAACTCTATCTTTCTTTTGAGTTACTCGAAACTAAACCCTGCTGCTCATCACTATGATGGTTTGCATATTATCTCCATTATCTAATATGGGTAATAAAGGATTTTCCACATGTATCTTTCCTGTTCTGATATGTTGATCTTTTTCATTTCCAGAAATTCGTACATTAAAAATCCAACTTTTCCATTATATTTGTTCTTCCAGCTTCATATTTATTCACTTTGTGCATAAACCTGCACTTATCTCCATATCTGCACCATCCCCAGCATCATAGATACATTGCTTGTTCCTTGTGCTATATCTAGGTGCTGATGGCTCATATCGTGGTGCTGACATTTCATAATGTGTTGTTGGCTTGTTTTTTGCCTTCATCACATGATCTTTGTTCTTTTTCTTTATTTGTTTCATTTTACCTTGATTTTTATATGTATTTGATTTTGATTTTGGTTTTTCATGGCTACAGGATGCATGTACCTACATTTCTTATTAAACCTACATCCATTTCCTTCTTTCCATTTTCTACATATTTTTGGATGTAGATCATGCATTCCTCTTCATAGCCATCTAGATATGCACATTTGCCATATATCTCATAATTGTGACATATCTTGGGATGTTTGTAATAACATCTTTCACCAAACCTGCAATTCCCTCTTTTTCAAAAGGGTGCATACTGTGTCTTTCTTTTCTTTTTTTTTCTTGTTCTTTCCATCAGTATGGAGATCCGGGTACAACCTCTTTGGGATTTTATTTTGATTTATCATGTCATAATTTATTTCTTCATAAGTATGTTGCTGTATTGCCTCATATGTAGAATCTATGAGTTTCTCTGCATCCATACTATTATCCTGTTCTTTGTTTTCATTAATCTTTTCCCTCTCTTCAGTCTTATTTTCTTCTTTCTATTTTCCTCTTCTTCCTCTTTCTTCATCCTCTTCATCTTCTTCATCCTCCACAATCTGTACATTAAGTCTTGATTTAATGACCTTGTCTATCCATACTAGACATGTTGAGCAAAATATTTTTGTGTCCTTATTTCTATTTTGCTCAACTTCAGCACATGAAGGGTGTGTCAGAAGAGCAAACATAGCATTTCCTAATCAGGTTTTGTGGATTTACAATGCTATACCACACTAAACATAGTTTACATGCTTTAGGCATCCGTTTGCCTATTGCATCAATCAATATATTCACTAATTCCACCGTACTTGTTTTCTTTGATGGAATGTGTTGATTTTTGTAGATTTTCTTTATAAGTCTTTTGATAACTTGAACTTTCATTGGTATCCCTTCTATTATTTTCATTATATTTTCTACAGATTTGCTCCAGTTTGAAGGATCGTATCCTTTCAATATGTCTGTGAATGATTTCACATCTTTTTGGTCGATGTTGCACTTATCTCACGATCAGCAAACCAAAATTCCTTCCTGCCAATTCATCATATTGAATATCTCCCTATGCATGCAAGATTTCTCCACCTTTTGCCACTATTGGTTGACTCTCCATGATTTTCAGAATTTATTAATTCACTCGTAAACAACTTATTAGAGGTTTATCACTCTAATCTGAGATTAGAGAGAGAGAGAGAGAGAGAGAGAGAGAGAGAGAGAGAGATCCTTTGCATGCTACCTGCCAAGGAGATTGCAATATCTGAGAGAGAGAGAGAGAGAGAGAGAGAGAGAGAGAGAGAGAGTAGAGAGAGAGAGAGAGAGAGATCCTTACGCTACCTGCACAGAGAGAGATAATTAATTGAGAGAGAGAAGAGAGAGAGAGAGAGATTCCTGAGCTGTCTTTCACTTGAAAGTATTGCAATATCTAACTGGAGAGAGAAGAGAGAGAGAGAGAGAAGAGAGACAGATCCTTTGATGAGAGAGAGAGATTGCAATATCTGAGAGAGAGAGAGAGAGAGAGAGAGAGAGAGAGAGAGAAGGATCAGAGAGAGAGAGAGGGAGAGAGAGCCTTTCTCTTGATTGCAATAGAGAGAGAGAGAGAGAGAGAGAGAGAGAGAGACCTTACCTTACAGACCTTACAATTGTTAGGTTGCCCCAGGTCCCTCAGTGTGAGGCGCCTTTGATGTCTACCAGAGAGTTGCTAACGCATCTTCCGGTATATTTTGCATCTTCCAGTCTTGGATGGTCTGGGATGCATCTTAGATATTTGTCGAGCTTATTCTTAAACACATCTACGCTCACTCCTGTTATGTTCCTCAGATGAGCTGGTAGCGCATTGAATAGACGCTGCATTATCGATGCTGGTGCGTGGTGGATTAATGTCCTGTGTGCTTTCTTAATTTTCCTGGTATAGTTTTTGGCACTATTAATCTACCTCTGCTTGCTCTTTTTGATAATTTTAGTTCCATGATATTTTCAGTAATTCCTTCTATCTGTTTCCATGCTTGAATTACCATGTAACGTTCTCTTCTCCTTTCAAGACTATATAAATTTAAGAATTGTAGTCTTTCCCAGTAGTCAAGGTCCTTAACTTCTTCTATTCTAGCTGTAAATGACCTTTGTACACTCTCCTATTTGTGCAATATCCTTTTGGTAGTGT
The DNA here is from genome assembly GCF_040412425.1 of Macrobrachium rosenbergii. Classification (NCBI taxonomy): domain Eukaryota; kingdom Metazoa; phylum Arthropoda; class Malacostraca; order Decapoda; family Palaemonidae; genus Macrobrachium; species Macrobrachium rosenbergii. The sequence continues at coordinate 35,585,210 of NC_089757.1, read as the reverse complement.
GGGTACCATATTATATTGCAATATTCAAAGTGGACTACGTACGTACGTTTTATAAAGCATAATCATGTGTTCAGCTTTTCTTGTTTTGAAGTGCCGGAACAACATTCCCATTTTTGCTTTGCATTTTGCCAATAGAATTGCTATTTGATCATTGCATAACATATTCCTATTCAACATCACACCAAGGTCTTTAACTGCTTCCTTGTTTGTGATTGTCTCATTATTAGGTCCTTTATATGCATATAGCATTCTACTTTATCACCATAGTTCATTGATTCAAATTTATCAGAGTTAAATACCATCCTATTTATCTCTGCCCATTTATATATTTTATTTAGGTCTCTTTGTAGCGAGTTCCTATCTTCATCACAAGCAATTTCTCTACTTATTCTTGTGTCATCTGCTGTGAAACTTCTTACTACTGAGTCCTTAACATTACTGTCTATGTCTGCAATCATAATCACAAACAGCAATGCAGCTAACACCGCACCCTGTAACACACGGATATTACCGTAGCTTCATCCGATTTCTCATCGTTTGCAATCACTATCTGTTTTCTGTTTTGCAAAAATTCTTTATCCATCTTCCTACTTTGTCAACAATGTTATGTTTTCTAATTTTTTCGCTAATATATTATGATCTACCTTGTCAAAAGCTTTTGCAAAGTCTAGTAAACCACATCTGTATCTTTTTCATTTATCATATTTTTATATATGCTTTCATGGTGGACTAACAGTTGGGTTTGTGTACTTTTTTCCGGGTACAAAACCATGTTGTCCTATATTGAACAATCTATTTTTCATTAAATGTTTCATTATATTTTTTTATTACCCTTTCATATACTTTCATAATATGAGATGTCAGACTCACAGGCCTATAATTACTTGCCTCTAGTCTTGAACCACTTTTGAAAGTAGGAGTAATATATGCTAATTTATGCTCATCATAAATCTTGCCTGTATCTATACTTTGTCTTAATAATATTGCTAGCGGCTTTGCGATTGAATGAACCACTTTCTTTAACAATATGACAGGTACTCCATCTGGTCCTGCTGCTGATCCATTTTTAATTTCATTAATAGCCTGCACAATATCGGCTTCTGTAATATCTATATCTGATAAGTATTCAGTATTTTCATCTCTTATTTCTGTATCATTATCTTCATTTTCAATTCTAGGTGTAAATTCACTCTTATATCTTTCTGCTAATATGTTACATATTTCCTTTTTTCATTCGTTAATCGCCCTTCAATTCTTAGAGGGCCTATTTCTACTCTTATTTTATTCATCTTTTTTGCATATGAATAAAAAATTTTAGGGTTTTGCTTGATATTTTGTAGTGTCATTTCTTCTAGGTTCCCTTTTTCATTTTCTTTTGATTGTATAATCTTTTGTTCTGCATTCTCTATCTTACTTTTTAGTTCCATCACTTTCCATGCATTCTTTTCTTTTGCAAGAGCTTTTTTCCACTTTCTAATTTTCTGGAACAAGATCCTTCTGTCTCTTGGAATTCGTGACTGATGATTACTTTTTTCTTGGTATATATTTTCCACTATTTCCTCTAATATTTTATATAATATATCGGTATTTACCTGTATATCATCACTTACAAATATATTTTCCCATTCTTTGTTTAATTCTTCATTTATTTTTGACCAATTTATATTCTTACTATAGAAATTGTATTTTCCATATCCTTCCCATTTTTCGTTTCTTGCTTTTCTCTGTTTTCATATGTTCTGGAACGGACTGTTAGTTCTATGACATTATGGTCCGAAAATACTCGTGTTATATACTATTATTTCTTTAACATAGTTCACCTCGTTCACAAATACTAGATCTAAAATATTATCCTTTCTTGTTGGTAGGTGATTTATTTGCTGAATGTTATGTTCTAGTAGCATATCTAATAGCTTTTCAAATTGCCTCTTATCTTCTGCACTACTATTGCTCTCTTTTTATATGTATAAATACAACCACAGTCTCCTATTCGTTCTTTCCATTCTACAAAAGGAAAGTTAAAGTCTCGATTAGGAGTATAGTCCAGTCCTTGTGATTTCTACATATTTCATCCAATTTTTCAATTATTATGTCAAACTCTTTAGTATTAGGGTCTATATATTACAATGTTCACTAATTTTTCAGATTCAAATTCTACCGCTATTAATTCACATTCTGTGTTACTATATTTCTCACAGATTTTTCCTTGATTGGCATCTCTCCATATATCGTCTTCCCCCTTGATTTCTATTTTTTCTATCTGATCTATAAGTTTGGAAACCCTTTATCTGGTCATCATTACCAGTCTCTTGGGAATACCAGGTTTCATTATATTCAATATTTCTATTTTTTTTTCATTTTGGGTTAGTTCTTCTAAGAACTCTATCTTTCTTTTGAGTTACTCGAAACTAAACCCTGCGCGTTCATCACTATGATGGTTTGCAATTATCTCCATAATCTAATATGGGTAATAATAAGGATTTTCCCATGTCTCTTTCCTGTTCTGATATGTTGATCTTTTTCATTTCCAGAAATTCGTACATTAAAAAATCCAACTTTTCCATTATACTTGTTCTTCCCTTCATATTTATTCACTTTGTGCATAAACCTGCACTTATCTCCATATCTGCACCATCCTTAGCATCATAGATACATTGCTTGTTCCTTGTGCTATATCTAGGTGCTGATGGCTCATATCGTGGTGCTGACATTTCATAATGTGTTGTTGGCTTGTTTTTGCCTTCATCACATGATCTTTGTTCTTTTCTTTATTTGTTTCATTTTACCTTGATTTTTATATGTATTTGATTTTGATTTTGGTTTTCATGGCTACAGGATGCATGTACCTACATTTCTTATTAAACCTACATCCATTTCCTTCTTTCCATTTTCTACATATTTTTGGATGTAGATCGAGCATTCCTCTTCATAGCCATCTAGATATGCACATTTGCCATATATCTCATAATTAGACATATCTTGGGATGTTTGTAATAACATCTTTCACCAAACCTGCAATTCCCTCTTTTCAAAAGGTGCATACTGTGTCTTTCTTTTTCTTTTTTTTTTCTTGTTCTTTCCCATCAGTATGGAGATCCAGGTACAACCTCTTTGGGATTTTATTTTGATTTATCATGTCATAATTTATTTCTTCATAAGTATGTTGCTGTATTGCCTCATATGTAGAATCTATGAGTTTCTCTGCATCCATACTATTATCCTGTTCTTTGTTTTTATTAATCTTTTCCCTCTCTTCAGTCTTATTTTCTTCTTTTTCTATTTTCCTCTTCTTCCTCTTTCTTCATCCTCTTCATCTTCTTCATCCTCCACAATCTGTACATTAAGTCTTGATTTAATGACCTTGTCTATCCATACTAGACATGTTGAGCAAAATATTTTTGTGTCCTTATTTCTATTTTGCTCAACTTCAGCACATGTAGGGTGTGTCGGTACATGGAAGCATAGCATTTCCTAATCAGGTTTTGTGGATTTACAATGCTATACCACACTCTACATAGTTTACATGCTTTAGGCATCCGTTTGCCTATTGCATCAATCAATATATTCACTAATTCCACCGTACTTATTTTCTTTGATGGAATGTGTTGATTTTTGTAGATTTTCTTTATAAGTCTTTTGATAACCTGAACTTTCATTGGTATCCCTTCTATTATTTTCATTATATTTTCAGCAGATTTGCTCCAATTTGAAGGATCGTATCCTTTCAATATGTCTGTGAATGATTTTACATCTTTTGGTCGATGTTGCAATTTATCTCCACGATCAGCAAACCAAGTTCCCTTCCTGCCAATTCATCATATTGAATATCTCCTATGCATGCAGGATTTCTCCACCTTTTGCCACTATTGGTTGACTCTCCATGATTTTCAGAATTTATTAATTCACTCGTACACAACTTATTAGACGGTTTATCACTCTAATCTGATATTAAGCTAATCACCGATAGTTCACGAACACTTTTAGCTATATTTCATTCACTAATTGTATGTAAGACGCGTATTATCGGGTGATTATCAGACCATGAATGATTACGTCTCACCGAGAGAATGTCACATCACAGAGAGAGAGAGAGAGAGAGAACTCCCTTGCAAGCTGTCTTTCACTTGGTTGCAATGTTTAACTGAATAGGCAGGTTGCAAAATTCTTTTTTTTCTTCTGTCTAAAGAATGACAGAAACCCCTGTAAAATTAACACTTATCTTGTCATAATATAAAACAGGCAAAACCTCTGCAAAATTGATATTCATCTTGTCACAATAAATATCAATCTCTTGACAGATTGCCTTCTGTCTCTGGCTGTCTCGAGTTGCCTGAAACATCGTACATCAGCAAAAACTATATAATCTTCTAGACACATTTCACATTCATTTAATACTGCGTTCACATTTTCTTTCCGTAATATCGTTTCCTCTATGAATCACTCTATTTGGACGGGGCTGGAGGTGGGCGTGGCTAGAAGTCTATGTACTAATTACCGAACGAGGAAAAATGGCCCTGGACAGGTGTCCTTTTTGATAGATCGTACTGTGCCCCTGGACTCCAAGGGCAGTACAATCTAAAGTACAAGTCCTGGCAGTATGAATATTTATCTGAGGGAAATTATAATTAGTTTCATTGTCATTATTATTTGTTAATGTGTATATATTTTCTCATAGACCCTGTCAAAACAGGCATTTATAGAAAGGGAGCGTCATTTTAACCCTTCGCCTGAAATTTAACGAGAAACCTGGCGTGTATTTTCTCAAGGGTTTCCATGTTATTTGAAGATAGCACACAATTCAAAAATGGAGTGAGAAATTGGACGGAAATGATGTTTATCAGACAGATAAATATCTGCGAACCGTTTGAGTTTATGGTGAAATTCTACATTGATATAGATGTAGATACAGATAAAGTATTCTTGAAAAATCTAGTCTGAGGACCATATCAGGACTGAAGAAAAGTAATTATATGTTACTAAATGAAATTATAAGTGAGATATTGTATTCACTGAAAAAGTCCTTTGTTGGAAGAAGAACCTTCTCTGGAGAGAATTAAAATATATGAACAATAGGAAACAAGTAAAAAATGTTCCCAAGTTTCTTCGGCGCAATCGAGTTGTCTGTGCATCCTCTACAGCGCATAATCAAGCTCGCAGAAAACAGATCTATCTTTCGGTGGTCTCGGTATAATACTGTATGAGCCGCGGCCCATGAAACTTTAAGCACGGCCCGGTGGTAGCCTATCCTATATCGTTGCCAGAAGCATTATTATGGCCAACTTTAACCTTAAATAAGATCAAAACTACTGCGGCTAGAAGGCTGCAATTTGATATGTTTGATGATTGGAGGGTGGATGATCAACATAACAATTAGCAGCCCTCTAGCCTCAGTAGGTTTTAAGATCTGAGGGCGGAAAAAAATGCTGACAGAAAAAGTGCGGATGGACAGACAAAGCCAGCACAAAATTAAAATACAAATCATTTTGACATTACACGGAAAGTCAAGTCAAGTCAATGTATAACGAATAGTGATTGCTAATAGTGATCCAAAGGACTACTAACGGTCACTAAGACAAAAACAAAACAAAACTAAAATAAAAAAAAAATCCTTCAAGAAAAAACACACAAAGCCACCCACACTAGCACCAAGCGAACCGGATAAATGTGACGGGATATCGCTAGTCATCTTCGACGAACTGGGTCCTTTTTCATATCTAGGACCACTATATAGGATCGCGAAGGACTCTCTCTCTCTCTCTCTCTCTCTCTCTCTCTCTCTCTCTCTCTCTCTCTCTCTCTCTCTCAGTGGTTTATAAATGATCAGAATGTACAGTTCACTGTTTAACCAATTTTTGTGAGTAAATATAACTAGATTCCCATGGAAGCAAAGATAGATAAAAATGTCTTATTCCTTCTCTCTCTCTCTCTCTCTCTCTCTCTCTCGTTTATAAATGATCGGGATATACAATACACTGTCTAACCAATTTTTTCTGAATAAATATAACTGGATTCCCGTGGAAGCAAAGATAGATAAAAATGCCTTGTTGCTCTCTCTCTCTCTCTCTCTCTCTCTCTCTCTCTCTCTCTCTCTCTCTCTCTCTCTCTCTCTCCGGTTTATAAATGATCAGAATCTGTTTAACCAATTTTTGTGAACAAATATAACTGGATTCCCGTTGAAGCAAAGATAGATAAAAATGTTCTCTCTCTCTCTCTCTCTCTCTCTCTCTCTCTCTCTCTCTCTCTCTCTCTCTCTCAGTGGTTTATAAATGACCAGAATCTACAATTCACTGTTTAACCAATTTTTGTGAGTGAATATAACTAGATTCCCGTGGAAGCAAAGATAGATAAAAGTGCCTTGTTGGTTCTCTCTCTCTCTCTCTCTCTCTCTCTCTCTCTCTCTCGCTCTGGTTTATAAATGATCAGAATCTACAATATACCGTTTAACCAATTTTTTCTGAATAAATATAACTGGATTCCCGTGGAAGCAAAGATAGATAAAAATAATGCCTTTTTCTCTCTCTCTCTCTCTCTCTCTCTCTCTCTCTCTCTCTCTCTCTCTCTCTCTCTCTCTCTCTCTCTCTAATTAATCAACAGAAGGACGACTTTAACATCCTTGCAGTTAACTGATGAGACTAAACCAGTGGTGGTTAATTATCGCCACAAAGATGGACCTGGCAATCGAAGACGAATGAGGAGGACCCCCTTATTTTCGACAGAAGGAGAGGACACCCAAAGCATTAATTAGGTTCTAGAGGGTCCTATAAGGTCCTATATGGTCTTTATAGCGTCCTAAATAGTCCTATAAGGTCCTACAAGGTCCTCCAGTAACTGATAATCAGGGTAATTTCATTTTCTGGACCCTTTATTTTCGGGAGGAGGAATATGGCATCCACAGTTTTAATAAACTCCTATAAAGTCCTATAAAGTCCCATAGGTCCTTCAGTACCTGGTAATCGGAGCAATTTCATTTCCTTCAGCCTGGAAAAACTAGGATAGATTATTTACATGTATGGAGGTGGCTCTCTGCATACATACATACATACATGCATACACACATACGTGCATACACAATTCATACATACATACGAAGTAAGAAAGGGAAAGTATTCACATTTCTAAGGATCTTTATTTAGAAGCTTTTCAATGACCCCAATCTGCGAGATGAACATTTGAGTCGGTTTCTAGTAATCTGGTAAAAATTAACGGATGAGAAAAGATGAGAAATGATCTAGGATTAAGTAAGAAAGATAATATATTTAAGAGAGATCACTTTATCAGACGGATGGGAAAGGCTAATGGGTTAATAAAATAAAAGAATAAGCTTAAGTCACAGAGGATGATGGCTACTGGAGATAATAACAAGTAAAAAAATGCTCCGAAGTTTCTTCGGCGCAATCGAGTTTTCTGTACAGCATATAATCAAGGCCACCGAAAATAGATCTATCTTTCTGTGGTCTCGGTATAATGCTGTATGAGCCGCGGCCTATGAAACTTTAATCACGGCCCAGTGGTGGCCTCTCCTATATCGTTGCCAGGAAATTCGGGACCTGACACTGAAGTTAGCGGTTGCTATTTTCTCTTACATAGAACCTATCCATTCTTCGTTAAACTATTTTAATAATAATAATAATAATTAATAATTGTCTTTTCATGTTACTCATCAAACGTAATCAATTCTGATCTAACGGTTACGAATAATGACAGCATTAAAGTCCAGTCTATTTGCGAAGTGGAATGAGAAAAGAAATTTGGCTTTGCAAATATTTAGAGCTTTTAATGGTAACATCACAATCAACACACACACATATATATAGATATATATACACACATCTATATATATGTATATATATATATATATACTGTGTATATATATATATATATATATATATATATATATATATATATATATATATATATATATATATATATATATATATATATATATATATATATACATTCATATATACAGATATGCTTATAACAACGCAAAAGTATTACATTACTTTCAGTTACCCTAGTGCGTCTAGATATAAATTGAGTAAGTGCCAAATATATAAGCATATTAAAGTACAAAATAAAGTATCGCTGTATCAAATATAACACTAAAAATCATTATTAACATTGTCTGTTTAACACTTACACACAAGAAAACAAATTAAAAGCGAAATGATAAAGACTAAAAAATCAACTAAAACAAAACTAATGTAAAACAATTAAATTAGTATGATTCGCCACATGCGAACCTGACGCTCTCTCCAGTCACTCGAGATTAATATTATGCGTATAAATGTCACTGTTGACTTCTTTACGACGCTCTCCCGGGATTACAGATTAGCTGCTGCGAACTCGCGCGCGCTGTAAAACTCTTGCTTGATTGATGAAGATATCGAAGTAGCGTATGGCCGGATCTTCTGGTGAATCACAAGAGGATTTTACGATGCCACCAGCCGTTTAAATCAGCTCGGGAAACGGCGTTACTGTAATACAATTGATAACAATATTCACTCATCTTTTATAGCTCGCCTCAGGTGGAAGTTATTCCCAAGGTATGGTTTAGTATTTTTGAATTTAAATCAGCTCGGGAAACGGTGTTACTGTAATACAATTGACAGCAAGATTCACTTATATTTTATAGCTCACCTCAGGTAGAAGTTATTCCCAAGATATATAGTTCAATATTTTTTCATTCAAATCAGCTCAGGCAACGATGTTACTGTAATACAATTGATAACAAGATTCACTTATCCTTTATGGCTGGCCTCAGGCAGAAGTTATTCCCAAGGTATAGTTTTAGTATTTTTGAATTTAAATGAGCTCAGGAAACGATGTTACTGTGACACAATTGACAGCAAGATCCACTTATCGTTTACAGTTCCCCTTGGGTGTAGGTTGTTCCCGAGGTATGGTGAATTCTGTATCAAACTGTACTTTTTTGGGCTTATTATTTCTAAATATTACAGTATTTGTCTTTGAGAAAGTATGCTCATGTGACATTGCATAGATTTGCCCACTAGACAACGTATTTATTCCTTCTCTGATACGTACGTTCAGAGATATTCCAGTCTATCGCCTGATATTTCTGTGCATTTAATATACCCTGGTGTTACTAAGGATCCCATCATAGCAAGAAATATCTCCCAGCGTAGAATGTCTAAAACAGTTCGCCTCAACACCCACCATCGCCAATTACAGTCGCAAGAACGAAAACAGAGTCCAGCTATCTGGAAATGGAACCACTGCACTCTGGAGAGAGACATCAGTTACCATAACACTGACTAATTCCATCACGGCTATCATTTGAGTCCTGTCGCCAGGTTCGGGTTCCTTCCTCTCCTCGGTCTCCTAATCGTTATCCTCCTCCGTAGGACCCCAGATCCTGTTTTTACAGACGGGTATACGCTACACCTGTTCCAGGAGGCCCGTCCGCGATTTTCAGCTGTCGAGGTGTGAAGTCCGAGTGTGAATGTGGAGGTGTTATCGCAGTCTCTTCTTTTCTGGAAGCCACAGTCTGTCAGGGGAAACTAGTTTTTAAAAGCAAAAGTGAATATTAATCAAAGCCATTGGTCTGTGTATTGTATTATTTTTCTCTGTTAACTGTAGTAAATCTTGATCAGTATATTCCACTTGCAAGCCAGTTCTGTAAATTTTGACCTTGAAAAAAATGGGACACTTCTTGGTATGCCGTAGTAGTAGCCTGCCAGTTTCAGACACTTTGTATGATTTCATAAGGGCAGTCACCAAAAACTTATCTAGTCCTGTACTATTCCATAGTGAAATACAAAATACACATGACAACTCTGCCCTAAAATGGACGACTGCAGACCTGAAACAATACAAAACTGAGAAAAATGGTAGATACTTTAGTTTTCCCTTGCCTTACCACTGATTTTGCAGATACTGCAAATGGGACCCCCTTAAATAAAGCATTGAAGAATCATTCTGAAACTGCAGTAACTTGTGTATTAGTGTTTCACGAGCACAATAGGTGGCATATCTCAATTTCGAAAGTTTTGCTGATACTGCAGTTTTCCATTTTAGGGCAGAACTCATCCCTGACAACTGCAATTAATACCTAACAAATGTCATCTTATTCAGACTTTACCAGTCCTCATTAGTTGATAGCATTGCCGCTCGCCCTTTACCGTGAAGCTCTGTTACAAGCTGTGATAATATATATTCCTATTCTTTTCAATGGGACATTAAAAATTAAAGAAATTTCTTCTGGGTCTTTGGTATTTGTGTTTAGAAAACTAGATATTGGGCAACAGTTCTCTTCATTGCCACCTGACGGAATTGAAATACGACAGTTATGCAATGCAAATTGACTCCTTAGGGGGGTTAGTACCGTCAGTGCATCTCATGCGGTGCACTGCAAGGCATTACTCAAGGTTCTTTGCAGCGTGCCTTCGGCCCCAAGCTGCAACCCATTTCGTTCCTTTTACTGTACCTCCTTTCATATTCTCTTTCCTCCATCTTACTTTCTATCCTCTCCTAACAATTGATTCATAGCGCAACTGCTTTGAGGTTTTTCTCCTGTTACACTTTCCAAACTTTCAACTGTCAATCTCTGTTTCAGCGCTGAATGACCTCATAGGTCCCAGTGCTTGGCCTTTGGCCTAAATTCTATATAGAATACAATACAGAACAACACAAATTGATTAAAAAAAAGAATAGAAACAGTTTACCTGATGCATCTCGCATACTTACAGATCCTGAATTTGATTACCACTCATTCAAAACCTCTACTGAAAAAAGCAGACTCAATTGCAATACTGTGGACAACGTCATTAGGGAAACCAGTGATGTCATGAATCTCTCTAAGATGGCGATATTATCATAAGAATAATGATGACTATAAGTTCATAGCAAAAGAAACCAAGATCAGAGGAATCAAAGAAAGCAATGTCACATGAATTAATTTGCTGACAACACAGTCTCGATGCCTGGTGAGTTCGACACGCTTGTTAAACTTGTTGGTGCAAGTGAACAGGTTCTCCCAAACAAAGCAGCAAGTAAAACCTTATTTTGATTTTAATTCTCTGTCGCAAGTTGTTTTTTTTATCAGCTTGGCTGAATATCACTGAAAAAAGATTGTCATGTATAAAGGGATAATTGACAGTCATTGACAACCAACTTGGAATGAGAAATTATTGAAGGAGTACAATAGGTATCAAAAGTATGGGCGATTATTATTGAGAATTTCAGTGATCTTTGCAGTTGTGGCTAATCATACACTGTGGGTTTTATGTCTTGAAAGTGTCCTTCAAATAAAGACCCCAAATTTGATCGAGGTGGTCCCTAGGACCAAAAACAAAACAAAAACTCCACGAGGACCTGGCCCCCTGCCCCATGTCCCTCAAAATAAAAAAATCCTAACCTCCACCCAAGGTAGGTACTTCAATCCCGTCAAATCTCAACCTTCAATTAGGACACCCTGGCCTGTTACAAGAACACCATGCAATTCTCCCAGTAGTCCAATTTAAGGACGAGCCTGGCCAAATGGACCTCCAGATCACCCTTAAATCTCGAGGCCAAACAAGGCTCGAGAGGCAGGTCCCGATTGTGTCACTGATCTGGGACTGACGTGCTAATTTCAGCTAACACCAGACTGACAACTGAAGAGGACGAACAAGAAGGAGCAGCAGCTCGATGACTCTTGTCTGCGAGTGGTCAGGCGCCTCTTTCTTTCCTCTTTAGCGAGTGGTCGGGTTTGAATAACGACTAATGAGAGTGTAGGCACTTCCAGAAAGAGAGAGAGAGAGAGAGAGAGATGTCTGGTTTTAACATACAAAGAGACAGGTTCTGAATATTCTCTCTCTCTCTCTCTCTCTCTCTCTCTCTCTCTCTCTCTCTCTCTCTCTCTCTCTCTCTCTCTCTCTCTCTATCCTTGGGCGAGTGGTCGGATTTAAATAATGTAATAATCAGGGTGTAGGCACTTCCGAGAGA
>NC_089757.1:35533264-35568264 GCF_040412425.1 Macrobrachium rosenbergii | reverse complement strand
ACATTCGAGTAATCTTATTTTCTCTCCTGCGCTATTCCGGAGGCTTCTACGCCCATTAAGGGTAATATTTACGGGGCCTCGGATTTTCCTGAAGACGCGGTACGAAAGTACCAGAAATAAAAGTTCGTTAAAGTACCGGAAATAAAAATTTGTTATACAACGTAATTTTGCTCTCCCTGCAAGGACGAATATACTTCAATAAAACCTCAAAATTGCTTTTCTGAGGTTTTATTGAAGTATATTTGTCCTTGGAGGATAAATAAGAGTGCGTAGTTATGACGAATTTTTATTTCCGGTACTGAATCCTTATAATGAATTCGGGTACTTGAAATGAATTACAGAGTGAAATTGAAAGGAATTCAGCTTCTTAGAATGAATTACCGAGAGAAATTGAAAGGAATTCAGGTTCTTAAAAGTGAATTACCGAGAGAAATTGGAAGGAATTCAGTTTCTTGAAAAGAATTACAGAGTGAAATTGAAAGGAATTCAGGTTCTTAAAATGAATCACCGAATGAAATTGAGAGGAATTCAGGTTCTTGAAATGAATTACAGAGTGAAATTGAAACGAATTCAGGTTCTTAAAATGAATCGCCGAATGAAATTGAAAGGAATTCAGGTTCTTGAAATGAATCACCGAATGAAATTGAAAGGAATTCAGGTTCTTGAAATGAATTACAAAGTGAAATTCTCCAAAGTGAAAATTTCCAACCCACACAAGGTATCCACTTACCAACCACAAAAAAAAAAAAATAAAAAACTTAAAATGTTAATATTGTTTATATTCCTGTTGCGCAGTAATTGGACCAAATTAAAGACAATTAGATTTGGCTGCTGAAGACGCGAACTTAACGTCTGACTAATGCTGTGTTTACTAACCTAATCAGCATAATTGTAATTTTTTGCACAGTCAAATGAATCGTCCCGACTTTTTTTTTCATCGTGGTCGCATACGCGCGCATATGCAAGCAAGCCGAGAGAGAGAGAGAGACACTGACAGATATATATATATATATATATATATATATATATATATATATATATATATATATATATATATATATATATATATATATATAATGAGACAGACAGACAGACAGACAGACAGAGAGTGATGAAAAAGTTAGAGAGGCAAATTTTTCATTCTACATTCAGGCTCTCACAAATTAAAATGAAACAACCTTATTATTATTCGAGTTCTAATATATATATATATATATAGATATATATATATATATATATATATATATATATATATAGATATATATATATATATATATATATATATATATATATATATATATATATATGTACATATATATCTAAATATACACATATATATACACACACATCTAAATATACACACATAAAAGCGTATAATTTTCCAATATCATTCTCCTGTCACTCTCAGTCTCCCTTTTTGTATTGTCGCCTTCATAACTGTATTGATAACATCCTACTTATTCATGCACAACCAAATCCTGCAGGATACTCTAGGGATTCTGTTATGTATCATCCTGGCATATCGAAATATGTTAACACTCGAATAATTGAATATTCAACGTCAGTGTTTTCTTTGGCGAAGAGTCGAATATATATATATATATATATATATATATATATATATATATATATATATATATATATATATATATATATATATATATATAATAATACAGTATATACATATACATATATATACATATATGTATGTATATATGCATATATATGTAATATGTATGTATGTATGTATATATGTATATATATATATATATATATATATATATATATATATATATATATATATATATATATATATATATATATATATATATATACACACACACATATTCGTATTCGCAAACTTCAAAGCACAGCTAATTTCTACTTTTATACTTTGGGATTCCTTGTTTGGTCTTTTACGCAGAAAAAAAATCATATTTTTTTCTTTTAATATAAATAGTAATAGTAAAAAATTTATATTAAATAAATTTTCATATGAATAATAATATAAAAATAATATAAAAAAAATATTATTAACATTCCAATTATTCTCAAGAATGCCATTTTTTACTTGTTTTATCGTCGTTATTCATTTTACATGTCTTCGTGACAAGGGAATTGTAACAATGTACAACAATAGTCACTGCTTTCTTTACGAACCTGTTTCTCAATAATTGCAAGTTGAATGTGCTGAGCTTTTCAATTGAAGATGACTGATATTCTTTGCAGCTTCAATTCCTCTTTATTATTATTATCATTATTATTATTATTATTATTAAGAAGATGAACCCTATTCTTATGGAGCAAGCCCAAAGGGGGTATTGACCTGAAATTCCATATTCCAAAGAATATGGTGTTCATTAGAAAGAAGTAACAGAAGGTATCAGGAAATACAGAAAGAAGAGATCAGTTAAACAAAAATAAACAGATTAATAAATAGATAAAAATATAAGAAAATTATTAAAATACAGAGGATTGTTTTAGGGCAGTGGTGCGTCGCATCTTCGCTTGGACATTTGAGGTTCCAATTGGGCGACATTCTCAGTAGGGAGGCTGTTCCAGAGCCCTGCGGTGTCGGAAATAAATGACTTCTGGAACTTTGCAGAAGCTTGACAGCGAGGCTCTTTGTTCCTGTCCAACGTTAGCCAGTAACTTTAGCGCTTCTGTCCAACGTTAGCCAGTAATTTTAGCGCTTCTGTCCAAATTAGCCAGTAATTTTAGCGCTTCTGTCCAACGTTAGCCAGTAATTTTAGCACTTCTGTCCAAGTTAGCCAGTAATTTTAGCGCTTCTGTCCAACGTTAGCCAGTAATTTTAGTACTTCTGTCCAAGTTAGTCAGTAATTTTAGCACTTCTGTCCAAGTTAGCAGTGATTTTAGCACTTCTGTCCAAGATAGCCAGTAATTTTAGCGCTTCTGTCCAACATTAGCCAGTGATTTTAGCGCTTCTGTCCAAGTTAGCAGTGATTTTAGCGCTTCTGTCCAAGTTAGCCAGTAATTTTAGCGCTTCTGTCCAAGTTAGCCAGTAATTTTAGCACTTCTGTCCAACGTTAGCCAGTGATTTTAGCGCTTCTGTCCAACGTTAGCCAGTAATTTTAGCGCTTCTGTCCAACATTTGCCAGTGATTTTAGCGCTTCTGTCCAGGTTAACCAGTAATTCTAGTGCTTCTGTCCAAGTTAGCCAGTAATTTTAGCGCTTGTGTCCAACGTTAGCCAGTGATTTTAGCGCTTCTGTCCAACGTTAGTCAGTGATTTTAGCACTTCTGTCCAACGTTAGCCAGTGATTTTAGCGCTTCTGTCCAACGTTAGCCAGTAATTTTAGCGCTTCTGTCCAACATTTGCCAGTGATTTTAGCGCTTCTGTCCAAGTTAACCAGTAATTTTAGTGCTTCTGTCCAAGTTAGCCAGTAATTTTAGCACTTCTGTCCAACGTTAGCCAGTGATTTTAGCGCTTCTGTCCAACGTTAGTCAGTGATTTTAGCACTTCTGTCCAAGTTAGCCAGTAATTTTAGCACTTCTGTCCAACGTTGCCAGTGATTTTAGCGCGTCTGTCCAACGTTAGCCAGGGATTTTAGCGTTTCTGTCCAGCGTTAGCCAGTAATTTTAGCACTTCTGTCCAAGTTAGCCAGTAATTTTAGCGCTTCTGTCCAAGTTAGCCAGTAATTTTAGCGCTTGTGTCCAACGTTAGCCAGTAATTTTAGCACTTCTGTCCAAGTTAGCCAGTAATTTTAGCGCTTCTGTCCAAGTCAGCCAGTAATTTTAGCGCTTATTGCCAATGTCACTCCTAAAGTCTATCCCATGCTTCTGAATCGCTTATTTTCTATGTTAATTTTGTTTACAATTTATTCAGCATAACTGGAAACCCGTGAATTAATCATCCGTCATTTACTGCGGACAGACAAAGCCGGCACAATAGTTTTCTTTTACAGAAAACTAAAAACCAATAGATCAGGAGACCAAAACAACAGGAGAAGAACCAATTACACCACGAATAAGCGAGACGCAAGACACCCGATCACGTGAGACGCCACAAAAGTGTCTCTCGCAAAAACATCAATGCGGGGAATGGGGGCTGACATCACGGGACGTCGTGTTTGTGATTAATACTTGAAGCTCATGAATATTTCATGTTAAGGAGAGAGAGAGAGAGAGACTCGAATATTTAATGTCTCCCGGGCATCGGCCATCAACAGTTACGAATGTTAGCAATATGATACGCTGATTTCTCATGTGACTTAATTCTTCACTCGGTCGAAACTGGGAGTTTATTAGATGGAAGGCTGAGATATACCATTCGTGAGATTCGGCGCGCGCGCGCGTGCACAAACACACAAATACACACACACATATATATATGTATGTATTTATATATAATACTTATATATATGTATTATATATAAATACACACACACACACACACACACACACACACACACACACACACACACATATATATATATATATATATATATATATATATATATATATATATATATATATATATATGTGTGTGTGTGTGTGTGTGTGTGTGTGTGTGTCTGTGTGCTGAAAACCATGTAAATAATGCTTAGCGTAAATAAGCTACCTGACACTGCTCTCACAGTCTCCTCCTCCCACCCCTCCAACTCAACCCCCCACCCCCTACCCCTCACACTCACCCCCATGAGTACCTTCTTGCAAGCAGAGCAAGCAGAGGCAATGCCGAGAGAGAGAGAGAGAGAGAGAGAGAGACTTCCATATCCCTATATCGAACTCCTACTGAAAAACACCACCGTCGTCATCGCCTGCTTCGGCCACGTCTGATCAAATGGACCGCCGATGTTTTGTCATATCTGTCGCGAGGAAGATTCGGAGGATCCTGCCTGGCATCTGGGGGGCGGGGGAAGGGCGGGGGCTGGGGGGAGGGAATCTTTATTAATACCGATCGGTATCTCGTTGATTGAGACCTCAACCGACGGGTCCAGTCAGCCTCGACAGACGTGACCGCTGCTGAATAGAGAATGGATACAAAATGAGAGAGAGAGAGAGAGAGAGAGAGAGAGAGAGAGAGAGAGAGAGAGAGAGAGAGAGAGAGAGGTCCTCCTCCTCCTCCTCCTCCTCCTCCTTCTGGGCCACCACAGCATAATTGATGGGTTTACTCTGATTCTTCTTGGAGCGCTTTGTCTGTTTTGGGCAGTTGCTGATATAGGAATTGGAGGGGACATGTGTAGGAATTGGAGGGGACATATGCAGGAACTGGAGGAGACATATGCAGGAATTGGAGGGGACATCTGTAGGAAATGGAGGAGACATGTGTAGGAATTGGAGGAAACATATGCAGGAATTGGAGGGACATGTGTAGGAATTGGAGGAGACATATGCAGGAATTGGAGGGGACATGTGTAGGAAATGGAGGGAACATGTAGTAATTGGAAAGGATGTTTAGGACTTAGAGGAGACATGTGTAGGAATTGCAGGAGACGTGTGGGAATTGGAGGGGACATATGCAGGAATTGGAGGGGATATGTGTAGGTGTGTGAGGGAACATGTAGGAATTGGAGAGGATGTCTAGGACTTAAAGGAGACATATGTAGGAATTGGAGGGGACATGTGTAGGAACTGGAGGAGACATGTGTAGAAATTGGAGGAGACATTATGTAGGAATTGGAGAGGACGTCTAGGAATTGAAGGAGAGATGTGTAGGAATTGGAGGCGATGCGCACGGAGAAACTGGAGGCGACACATGTAGGAACTGGAGAGGACGTCTAAGAAGTGGATGAGAAAAATGTAGGAATTGGCCCTCCACGTAGGAATTGGAGGAAACATATGTAGGAATTGGAGGTGACATATATAGGAACTGGAGGGGACATGTGTAGGAACTGGAGGAGACATATATAGGAATTGGAGGGTACATGTGTAGGAACTGGAAGAGACATGTGGGAATTGGAGGAGAGACATATGTAGGAACTGGAGAAGAGACATATAGGACCTGGAGGAGAGATTATTTTGGGTGTACAAACAGAGACGAAGAATGAAGAAGAGAAGACGGAGAGAGGGAAATTAGAATTAGTGCCATAGATAGCCCGTCTTCATATCAAAGTTTGTTTAGCAGAATTCCCTAATAAGGGTCCTAGAGAAACGTGTAACATATGTAAAATAAATAAAACTCTAAAGAAGGCAAGGCAAAAGAATAGAGAGAGAGAGAGAGAGAGAGAGAGAGAGAGAGAGAGAGAGAGAGAGAGATTTAAAAGCCTGGTACTCAAAACTAATAAATGATCCTATCTCGGGTACTAGGGTAGAGAACTGCATGGGCCGGGTTGACTCCTACGCTGAAATTGAGGATATCTGAGACATCAGATTGAAATCTTGTCATGTTGACCTTCCTTTATAGAATAATTTTAAATCTCAGTCTTCAAATTCTTTCCAACCTGTATGAACCCTAGTTTTTTTTTTTTCATATTAACTGTAGTAGATGAATAGGTTTACCATAGTTTCTCTCCAAAGTTGGTCAATTTATGTGCAACTACCGTAGGCTTCTGAGACCCGGTCGAAATTAAATAAACCAGTTTCAGGGTATACCCAAGAAAAAAAAGTTGACAATTTTCAGTATATGTACATGGGGATATCTAGGCTCGCTTTTCTCTGAGGAATGTTAAGAGTAGCTGTTAATTTTATTCAGAGCCATAAACCAAGTTTGCACTCGGTGAGCCAGGCAGACAATATTTTTCCATACTACTTATTAACTATTATTCCGTTTTCTTTCCCAAGCATCCAGGCTATAAAAATCCTGCCGTAGGATATTTGGGAATTAACTTGGAACTGAACTGAATATAGAATTAAGGCCAAAGGCCAAGCACTGGGACCTATGAGGTCATTCAGCGCTGACACGGAAATTGACAGTAAAAGGTTTGAAAGGTGTGACAGGAGGAAAACCTCGCAGTTGCACTATGAATCAGTTGTTAGGAGAGGGTTGAGGAAAGTTAGATGGAAGAAAGAGAATATGAAAGACGGTACAGTAAAAGAAACGAAAGGTGTTGCAGCTAGGGGCCGAAGGGACGTTGCAAAGAACCTTGAGTAATGCCTACAGTGCATCACATGTGGTGCATTGACGGCGCTAACCACCTACGGGGTTTTCTCCTGTGTGAGGGAAGAAGGAAAGACAGTTATAGGCCCCTTCCACCTCCAGGGGTATTGAAATGTTGGGTTTCAATAGCAAATTGATTTAGGTTTCTTGAGTGTGAGATTTTATTTTAAAAAGTTCAAACGCAAACTAGACTGATTAGGTAAGGCTTAGCTGCATAACAGTGCCATTTTATGAGGTCTGCGTTTAAAGATAATGACTAATTATTGCTCTTTCAATATTTCGTCGTTGATTTTATGATTTTTATGGAATTTAGGCTGTCAAGCCAAGCCAAGCACTGTGGCTCTTTCGGCCATTCAGTGCTTAAGACAGTGAAAAGAGGGAGTCCGAGAAATTTGGAAAGCAAGATAAAGAGATCCAGAAAATAAATGAGATTAAGTACAAGGATTGAGAGGTGGAATGGTAGAAAACTCCCACAGTTGCTCTGAGAAGGAATAGTTAGAGAGGTTGCACAGCAAGACTGAAGAAAGGGAGAGGGAATGGAGCTGAAGTAAATGGCTAAAAAGTGGGTGCAATTAGGGGTCGAAGGGACGCTACAGAGCCACCCCCCCCCCTCTCTTGTACTGGTGCCTTCAGCACACAGCGTGTGGTGTACTGACGACGCTGCCAGCCTAGACCTATGTGGAATCATTCATCATATATATTGATTAAAAGAATGAAAAGACTTTCCTTAGCATGTTCACTGAGAACCAACAAATGTATCTGCATTCTATTCTATGTACATATCGTTAACCTCAAACAAAAAGAATAGTGTTAATAACGGCCCTTTTGGAATTTTGAAATAATTAAAAATTTTAGCAAAAAGTAATATGGATTCTAATTTCCGCACGTGTCTATGATCATGGAATAATAGATTATGAGAGATACGATGATTTCCAAAGAAATCTCTACACACCATCAAATTTCGATTGATATAAATTTTAACTTTAGTGGACAAAAAGGCAAGTTCAAGAAGGGTATGTCGTCCAGATATTTCCGATACCCGTACGCTTACATAAGTATAGATTTCCAGTCCTGAGAATGATCGATACTGCAGCATGAAGAGAAATTTATTGGACAAATATATAGCTAACGACCCGAGAGAGAGCTGAATACCCGTTTAACCTAGAGGTAGTTTCACGATTTCTGCCGTTCTGGGTCTCCACTCTCCAAGGCTCAGCTAGGTTTCCGCCAGGTGACGCGCAGAGGCAAGAAAGCCAGAAACCAAAGTACCAAACCGGTTTTCGAAGCAGTTCATGGAACGGCTGTGGGAAGAAGTGTACCGATGGGTCTTCTGCAAAATTTTAGTGCCACATACGCATTGAAACGTTTGTAAACGAGTGAAGGGGAGACAAGTGATTACTGAGGGAAGTCTGTGATAATGTTATGGTAAAGTGGCAGTGATTCTTGATTGGTTATTAAGATTCATAGACCCAGATAGGCAGAGTGGATAGGAACCGGCGTCTGTGTATGGTGCTGTATGCATTATTCTTGACATAAGATCCCTTAAATCAGTTAAAATATTTTGCAGCAAGGAGAAGTGGTGATGAACTGGGTCGATGCAGGCACTGAAAGCCTTGAGTCGTGAAGTGAATCATATTTTGAATCATATTTCGGTGATTGTCACCAGTGCTTTTCAAAAGTACTTGCAATCGTGTTCATTCAGTTCCTTATACGCCATTCGCCCATGGGTTGACCGCTTCCAGTCACGAGGCGATGTCATGATTTTTTGTGAGCCGAGTTGTGTTTTCTTGTTGATATCTTGCAGATCGTTTGGTTGCACAGCTGTTGTGGCTTTTGACACAGAACGGAATTTTTGTAGTTATTTGACCTGTTGTGAACGCTCGTGGGTCGTAACATATGCAGAAAGGGGCGTGTTTTTCCAAAATCATTCTGATTTAGTGAGAGAGGGTGTGTCAAAGGCACCCTTGCCATACGACATACTGTATCAACCTTTGTTTTAAATAGCGAACTTCTATTAACGGGGCTAATGATAATTTACACCCATGATTCCATTCTTGTGACCCTGAAAGCACGGACCTCGAGTGGCACATCCGAATTGAATTAACATTCCTAACCATGTTAGTCTACGCATACCCGAATGAATTTACCCGATGCGTAGATTAGAAGCTTCGTACATCTTGAATAATTAATGCCTCGCAAAATGCCTTCACAGGGTACTTAATTCATTATAATATACCTGCAGCATAGGCTTATATTAATATGGATCTGCATAGTCCATTGTCCCACTGCATGTCTTGATAGAATTTCGGCAATGACCAGATAATTTCCAAACTTGTTAGCCTGATGAAGGTTAATATTTCCGTTGGTAAGTAGATTTAATGACATTAATGATCACTTGGTGAATATGGTTTTTAATGTAAGTGCACGTAAATGACACGTGATTCTTAGCAGATGGGCATACTGGGTGACTAGGAACGGTCATTTGTGAATGAGACCTCTTAACACTTTATTGCTAATGATAACCTTTATCGTTTTAATGTAATCTGTTGCACACGAGTTTCACAGTTCCTAAACACTTTAAATTTTAGTACGTAATTGACTGTAATAGTAACACATCCAACGAAAACTTATTTCATGCAACTTTTTTCCTACCAGTTACCTAACCCTGCAGTAAGATAAGTGACCTCGTTCTGCAAAAGACTAATTAATCTCCAGTCATTACGGATTGACTATTTTTTCCTTAACTAGTATACCTTGTAACATGGCAGACACTTGCTATGTCAAAAAAAGGGCACCGGAAACTTTTTTTT
The DNA here is from genome assembly GCF_040412425.1 of Macrobrachium rosenbergii. Classification (NCBI taxonomy): domain Eukaryota; kingdom Metazoa; phylum Arthropoda; class Malacostraca; order Decapoda; family Palaemonidae; genus Macrobrachium; species Macrobrachium rosenbergii. Next base: position 35,558,396 of record NC_089757.1, on the reverse strand, counting down.
TTTTTTTTTTTTTTAATAAAATTCCTGAAAGTAAACTTCAGTTGAACTAAAGTTTTCAAAACCAAGAACAGCTGCCTGAATTTACTAACACTGAGAGCGCTGAATAACCTCATAGGTCCCCACGATTGGACTTTGGCCTAAAGTCTATATTCTGTGCTGTTCTCTTCTGTTTACTGACACTGAGGAAAGACAAAAATACTTTGGACTGTAGTAACTGAGAAAGGGAACGCTGACTTTTAGTTTATTTTGATTTATTTTCGAGCCAAGTACGGCCATATTTCATCTCCTTCATTAATATAAGGAAAAGATAAACATTGCCTCGCACAGACAACGTGTCGTAAGGTGACGGAGTAAAACCTTCATGCGGAATTAATGATGATAAAAGACTAAAGTAATATCTCAAATACTATGGCACTAGTCCTTACAGTACAACAAATGAGGCAAATATAGGAAAGTTACGAAGCATTGCTCGAGTAGCGGTTGTCAAGTTTGATTGTTGCAAATGTCATGAATAATGCATTAGGTGTGTATTTTGCGCAATGGCAGACTTTTATGCGCTACGTGAAGAGTATAAAGTGCAATGGTTGAGCCAGTTTATACTGAATGCAGCAGTTTCTAATTTTGTAATGAGCTGGAAGTATGGGTTCATAATCTCAGTATACATGGTACTAGATTATCAAGCTACGACCATTGAGAAAGTTTTCATTAATAAAATCAGTGATGACATGGAACTTGGGGGAAAAAAAACAGGGAATGCATGGCTTAAGGTCAGGTGCTTTCTGTAGACCTATAGTAGTGCAAAGTGAAACAAAAGGCCTTAGGCTAATGAGAAAAACTTTCCCAAATAAAAATTTCCCATTCATATACTGTAAAAACTAGTGTGCAATGTAGATTAATACATAACAGAAATTTAAAGGACTCAGTTCGTGCGGGCAATAAAAATGTGCAGAATTGTTTGAACATTTGTTGCTCACACATTGTAGGCCTATGTTCAACCTGGAAACCAGTTTTCTGCTCGATAAAATAGAGAACTATGAGCAGCAATATTTCGTACCTCCCGCAGGAGCGACAAAAATACTGTAGACCGTTTCTCTGGTGGGGTATTTGTCAGTAATGGTGAACTAGCATTGTTTGCAAATAGTCCTGGTTTGTATCTCCGTGTTACCCTGTTAAATCATCATGAATCTTGGTGCTGTGCTGATAGTCATAAAAAGTCAACAGTTTTTTTTATACTGTCGGTGCAGACCTAACTGGCTCCATTTAGTTGTATATAATGAGCTCTGTAGTTTCATGAATGTGCGAAATTGGAAGCACTAGTTCGGTGAATTCGAAAAACTAGTTCCAAAAATTGTTTGAGCCTTTGCCAAACGGTGGGCAATAAGGCTTTGATCACAAAAAAAAGGTAATCAAAACCTTTTATTGTTGCGGTGGTGGGAAATTAGGAGGCTCCGTAAAATAACAGAATTGAAAATTAGTTTTGGGAATATAAATTGTGGCTCATAGTTGGTTACTTACTGGTAACTGAAACGGAGAGACCAGCGTTATCCTTTTTATTTTTGTTTAATTACAGTATTGTATTGTTGTATTGAGTATTATATGTATATATATTTGTATTCCACTCTCCTTCATCTTCCCATCTCATAGTTCTCATCCAAGTAGATCTGGGTATTCCAACTCTTCTGATGTTCCTTCATTATCTCATCAATACACTGTGGGATGCGTGTAGCTTCTCATATGGTGTTATTTATTACTACCCTGCCATATGACTCCTATTATTTTATAAGACTTTATTCCCGAACTGATAAGATATTTAGATATACTGTAGTTTTATTGTTATACCATGAATCATATCTGCATAGAAATCCAGATGGTATTGGGCTATAATATAATCTTAAGTTTCATGCATAATTTCAGTCTATTTGATTTGGACGTCTTATTCAGCCTCCTCATTGTTTGACTTGCCTTTTTAAATTTTGCGCAGACTCAAGAGAACCTGTATTGGATTTAATTTTTTATCTGATAGCCTCTGTTCAGTCTTAACTCATTTTAGTGTTACTTCATGCCTTGTGCATTCTCTGATATCTTTATTTCAGTTTTCTAAGATTTAAGTTGAATCCCATCTCCTTGGATTAGTACATGATACATCTGTTGAGCAAGCTTTGAAAATCGCTTGGTGTTTGCTGATTAAAACACTGTAATCTGCATATTTTATCCAGTTTCTATTGTTACTTCAATGTAAACCACCTCTTCCATCTCCAACTACCATATTTCATCGCAAAACCCATGGGGAGGGCAAACAGTAAAGGTGACAACATTCCCCTGTATCACCTCACTGTTTACTGAGAATTCATCTTACAAGATACTAATTTTATCCTCAAGCTGGTCACCCTTAAGATTGTAAGTGTTATCTGTTGCAGCTAGGATACTGTAATATATATATATATATATATATATATATATATATATATATATATATATATATATATATATATATATATATATATATATATATATATATATATATATTAAAAAATGTAGTGTTATCTATTGCTAATAGGATGTACTGTGTATACGCACATCCTAATTATTTACAGGAAGTCATATACAGGACTGTGTACTAGCTAAGAATCACTTCATTGCTAAATAGTTAGGTAATAAATTCGTGCGTCCTTTAAATTGAATGCATTAAATTCAGCAGGATGCTTATTGGATATTTAGGACTACCCAGACCAACTTGCCTCGTCAGGTATTAATATTAACTTGTTTTATTTATCTACAGATTTTGTGGGTTTGCAGTGGCTTAATTCTACAAGATGTGTGCATCAGTGTGATGATAGCCTCTAGTTAATAAGGCACACACAGGGAGGATCAAGGATCAAGGTAGCATCATACTGCAGTGCAGTCAAGTAAGGTAGTGAGGTTAGTATGCTAGTAAAGTAATGAGTAATAGTGGCCTTTCCACCTTGGGTAGTAATTTTAGGTTTATTTATGGATTTCATAATCCTGTGTCTAAAGATTTCGTTTTTTATCAGCGATTTTTGCTGGTGAATTGAACTTGTGTACTGTAATACTTTGTTGTGTGCTATGGCAATGGTAGAAACCAGATTTACTGTTTGTGCAGGTTGTGGTGCTCAGGAGAGTATTGGATACTCTGTGCTATGATTTCTTTGTTTAATATCGGCATTGTTTCGAGTATATATTAGAGTGTATGTATAACTTACCTTCATTTAGATCTGTGGAAAATCTTCGGAGACTGATATATTTAGTAGTTTCTTTGCCCTGAAGAAGTTTGTTGCTTCAGCCTGTATAATTTGCAGCAGTAGGGGTTTGTTCAAGTCCTACAGCATGTTGGATGATGTCATAGATTCTGAAAGGTTACGTATGTGTTGGGTTGGTGTGTTTTATGCTAGCATTGTCGTTTTGAACTTTTTGCTGTCAAGAGTGGTTGCTGTTTGGATGGCTTAAAGACATTGTTTTGCAGTATGATGTGTTTACATGTTACAGGTTTTTTCACTATATTCTTAGCTTTTTATATATGGTATTTATTTGTTTAAGCTTAGGATGTTGAGATTTGGTTTAGGGGGTCTTCTGTAGCGTAGCTGGCCTGTTTAAGCTGGGATACAAAAATTAGAACGGGATGTGAGCCTGTGTCACTATGATGAGCCAGAATTAGGTCCAGTGTTACAGGTGTCAATAAAGTGTGTAGAATTATGGCTTGGGAACTCGACAGTTGTGGAATTTAATTATTTTGTACAGATATATTCCTTTAAAATTAGGTTATAATGTATGCATCATTTAATACTGTACTACCACGCAAAACTGTTGATAAGAGTGGATCCGTAGGTAGACTCTGATTCAGCTGATAATCTGGACTGAACTTGGCTTTGGTCTTGGACAATGTAGACCTGGTCTCTATCTCTGACAGCCTGTAGTGTCTGTTGTAGTTCATGAAAAGATGGCCTATTCCAAGCCTGGCCTTTTAGGTCTTTCCAGGGCCAGAATTACCATAAGGAATTGTGGCTGCCAAAGATATAATCTCTGCTGTTGTATCAGACTTGATACCGCAATAAGATATTGTCCAATAAAGTTAAAGAGCAACATCAAATCCATTATAGGTGAGCTGATTTTTGCAGGGCAACTGTAGGACCCAGAAGGGATAAATGGATTTAAGAAACTTGTTGCTGCCAAGACATAACACTCATTTCAGTCTCAGAGACGCTTTGTGTTTTAATGATACATAAATTGAGCATACATGTACTTCAGCCTTGAATACATTTTTGAGTTATCAACATAATATTGCAGGTAGTTAGGATATTGCTACTACCATTACTTCAAATATATATTTTACATTATTTGGCAAGCTGTTTTAGGCTCTTATTACTTTAGTGTGCGTATAAATGTTCTGTTTGACTTTTGTAGCTATTACGTCATTTCATTGCTATGTTGATGGTTTCTACCATGAATGTCTAAATCACGAATGTCTTAAATTTTTGGATTATGTATTTCTGCGGGATTCTTCAAATTTAGTCCTTGGCTACTGTGTCCTCTAATTTTTATACAGCAACTGTGTCACTCATTACTCCTTTGTTAGATACTATGTCACTCATTACTCCTTTGTTAGATACCATGTCACTCATTACTCCTTTGGTAGATACTATGTCACTCATTACTCCTTTGGTAGATACTATGTCACTCATTACTCCTTTGGTAGATACTATGTCACTCATTACTCCTTTGTTAGATACTATGTCACTCATTACTCCTTTGTTAGATACTATGTCACTCATTACTCCTTTGTTAGATACTATGTCACTCATTACTCCTTTGTTGTCCTCTGTTTTAAGTGGTAAGATCTGTGTGAACAGCCCAGTCTACTTTAAGAGAGCATATATCTTGTTGTCACAAATGATTGTATTGATGCCAACCTTTCATTCATGCCTGAACGGGTGGATGGTTGGCTTTGCTTTTATGCAAACCTCTGTACTTCATGCAAGTGCACTGGGGACTGGGTGCACTTCTCGAGCACCTGCTCCTTTCCAGTGTGTTGCAAGTATCCCTTTTCTGGACTGCACCTTCCTTTACTCTATTAGCGAGCTTACTTGAAGATCACAGAAAATAAATATGGTGGTAATAACTTCATAAATTTCTTATAATCATCATGAATCATTTCAATATTTGTGAATGTTTGTGTAAGGTTATAATAACTATGTTTCTTTTAATCATCATGAATCATTTAACTATTTGGGAATGTTTTGTGTAAGGTTTTATGGTGTTAATTCCATTGTATACTAATATATCATGTATAATACGTATACAGTACTTCATAATGGTTTTCTTAGTTTATGATATTAAAAGTTCTCTGTCTCGTATGGGGTGGGCTTTCGGCTTACACCTGTTCTGTGTTGATATTCAGAACATGAAACCTTACTTTATGAAGATTTATTTTGCTGTAAACGATGACAGTTTGATGTCTCCGGATCAACTGAATTTATTCAGTAGTTACTAATTGTTTATACAGAGATTAAGAAGTAAGGTAGTAGTGAATATAACCTTACATTATCCTCGATCTGTAACGAGAATGGTTAAATAGAGCTGATCACTGCAGTCAAGTTCTCCCTGTAAGTCAGGTAGTCTGTTGGTCCTTGAAGTTGCATCTTCAGTACAGTAGTGTATTGTGATGAAAGCCACTATGTACCAGGATACGAGTTTTATTGCATGGGGGTTAATGCAAGCAAGGTTAGCTTTGTACTATCAATTAACAAGCAGCCAAGCCATAAATCTGTGCCCTCTTGAGCTTCATGATTCATGATTCAGGTCTGTGAACAGAATGAGCAATTTGTTACTTACCTGAACCCTCTGACCTTATGCTTATGGTGTATGCAAAAAAATTTTATATACAACTTTTTTATAGCCCATCAGTGGCTCAACCGTTGAACTTAACATAGGTGATTATACTGGATTTTGAAATAAAAATTGATATTCAAACGAAATGAGAGGTATTTCTTGCTAAACTTTTTACTTCGGGTAAAAGTAATACTTCAGGTTTTCTCATAAGTAATCTATCAATTTTAGGATTAGTTTTTTTTAAGTTAACAGTTCCAAAAATTCTTGTAGCCTGTTTTTCAAGAGTGAAGTGATTAAAAAGATTTGAAGCAAATCCCAAACAGGTACACAGCTAAGATTAAAAACTGGGATTTTACAGAAGTTGGAATGAGGAATATTGATCTTAAAAACCAGTTAGCAAATAGTCTTGTATCCGCTTAAACTGAGTCACATCCCATCATCCGTAAATGTTTGTCAAAATGCAAAATGTTATTGTTCCATGTTTCCCAATAGCTTTTGAACTGCATTTGCTATGAAGCAAGCAATTGTCAATTTTTGCAAGCTTGAGGCTTTGTAACTGCATTTGCTTTAAGCAAGCAATTGTCAACTTTGTGCATGCTTGAAGGCAAGATAACACTCATTAGTGACCTTGATAGCTTTTCCTTTTTTGTTTGACCCATTTTCTAATATAAACATCAACATGTTTGTTTATATTCAGGTTGGGCTACTCGAGCGAGCAACAAGGAGTTATGAAGGCCTGTGGTGAAGCAGTTACCTCATCTTACAAGATTTTTAAGCAGTTTGTCAATCATTCTAAAGAATTACTGTTGTGTCGAAGATTCTGAATGCCAAGTTTAATTTTACATACAGCTGCTGCCATCATCATCATCATCACTTTTTTGCCTGGATTGGCAGGGGTAAGTACGTACCTGTTGATTATCTTAAGGGATTGCGTTACCTACAACTTGTGCATATTAATTATCATACCTTCGTGTAAGAGTAAGATTGTGCGTATCCTAAGAATCCACTTCTTTTTTGACAGTTCATTTAGTTAGGATGTTACCGTAGAAGTGTACCTTGTAAAATTAGTCTTTGGCTCTCACTTTACTTGGTAATGATATTGGCAATTTTAGTGAAGAGTACTTATGATCTATGTTCATTATATGTTGGTAAGACTGATGTTAGAAGAAATAATAGGGAGAGAGCTGTTTAGACAAGGAAGACCGGATGTGGTGAAAAGCAGAGTAAAGCTGTATGTAGCATGCACTGACCTAGAAAAAGCTTACGTTAAAAACAATACAGAAGCAATGTGGAAGGTGGTGAGGGTATTAAGATAATTAGTTAATGGAGCCATTGAAAATTCTTGATAGAAACAAAACTTGTTGGAAAATGTAGATGGCGCGATTTTTTTTTTTATGTAGGTCTGAGACAATGGTTTGTTATGTCTACATTCTGTTTAATATACGTCTTCCCTAAAATGGAAAACTGCAGTATCTGCAAAATTACAAAACAGATAAATGGTAGATACTCCCTTGCCTTACTACTGATTTTGCAGATACTGCAAATAGGACCCCCTAAATACTCGTGAAAAGCGTTGAAGAATCATTCTGAAACTTCTTTAACTTGTGTGCTAGTGTTTCACGAGCTCAATAAGTGACATATCTCAATTTCGAAAATTTTGTAATTTCTGCAGTTTTCCATTTTAGGCCAGATATGGACTGAGTGGAAAAAAGTCAAGAGACAAAATTAGATACAGGTCCATAGTTGTGAATGGAGTATGGTATGATTTATGGTTACAAATGGTAGATTTAATTTGGGATAATGAAGAGAAGAGCTAGTTAGAGTTGGAAGTGTCTGCAGTTGAGTTGGAATGTAAGGAAAAGTAAGGTCATGAGGGTAAATGGAACCAAGAAAGTGGACTGTCGAAGTGTGGGAGCATTTGATTTATTATATTTAAGGGGTAATATTCTGTAATTGTGGTTGACAGGACGAGAGAGTAGACGAGTCATGGATTAGGTGAGAAAGGAAGGGAACTGGGTGTTAGCAACTGACTGGATAGAGACTTTGTGTTTATACAAAGTCAAGGTGGGAATGTAAGACGTGATTATTTAGCCAGCTCTCCTTTATGGCAATGAAGTGTATATGTTGACTGTGAGTAAAAAAAAACATTAAGATACATTATTTGCATAGTACACAGAAGGTTGAACAGTGAGGGTAAACAGAGAGATAGTAGAAATGTTAGTTTAGGTGCAAAAATGGTTCCGAGTGTTTTTGGATGGTTTGATCCTGTTGAAAGAATGAAGGATGATAGGGTGGCGAGAAGTGTTAGATAGTAGGAAAGGAAGATCTAGAAGTGGCTGGATAGATAGTGGAAGAGATAGCACAAAAAGGAGGACTTTTAATGTATACAGTATAGGAAACATGCTGATGATTAGAAGCCTTCAGTGTAGGTTTACCAAAAAGCAAATATTTTTACACCCAGCTCTTAGAGAATCAGTGTGGGCTACACTTGAAAATCTACTACATAGTACTCCAATAACAATCTTATCCTCACCCATCGTGTAAATTACTTTCAAAGTATTTTCAAGACATGCATTGGTGTTGAGTGCAATCCTCACCCATCGTGTAAATTACTTTCAAAGGATTTTCAAGACATGCATTGGTGTTGAGTGCAATAAAGTTATTTGTGCTTTAGAAGTTCACCTAATATTCTCTATCATTAATTGTGGGTAGTAAGAACAGTACTTAACCAGTTGATATCAACATATAAAACAGAAAACTGTATTGAAAAAAAAGTTTGTGATGTTAAAGCTTCGTTTTGTATTTTTTTTTTATTTTTGGATGTGTTAGGGTGTAAAAAACAGTGTGTACGATTGATTACAACATGAACGTTACAATTACAGAATGAACACTCATATTTAGATAAACATCACTAACAATTTTTTACTGAGGGTAACGTCACAGAAATAATCTTTTGGCTGTTAATTATATTCCATTTGATTTTTACTTGTTAACAGGACACTCAATTTTATATTTGCTTTTTAACAGGACGAAGCAAAGCAGGAGGTCCCTATCAAGCTGACATTTTATAACTGGTCGAAAATGAAGGAATCTGAAATTTGATTGGTGTCTGTCATCGTGAAATATTACAAGGTATGTGCCATAATTACGAAGATTTACATGTCCAGAATCTGGCAGACTGAACCATCTTGCCTCAAGAACAGGCAAGTTCTCATTAGCTCGATTGGTAAGTCAGCCTTGCAGGGATTGACAAGCGTACATTTTGTCAGAACAAAAATAGGGCATCTGTCACTAGCTAGCTGATCTGCATAAGGAAGGTAAGAGATTATTGTATTATTATAAATCCTGGGTGAAAAAAGGCTCCATTACACAGCACCATTGTTCAAGAAATATCCGCGTAACGTAATCCATCGAGCCAGTCATTGCAACCCGAGTCGTTTTAAATATTTACTCCAAAATACCTGAGGCCATTTTTCCTTGCAGACGTGGGGGGTTAAAGCGATCTCGCCTCGAGATAAGAGAGTCCATTACACGACCCAGTTCAAACAACCAAATTCAAGAGCCTTCAGTCATTTGAAGACGTTTCTTTTATGCAGTACAGTGGGTTAATCATCCAGCACAATAACTCTGGGCAAATGTTTGGCAGGACCCAAAGACGGTTTAATCTGCCTTTGATGAACCGATGCAGATGATTGGAGAGGATGCTAGAGAGAGAGAGAGAGAGAGAGAGGTGAGGGGGAGGAGAGAGAGAGAGAGAGAGAGAGAGAGAGAGAGAGAGAGAGAGAGAGAGAGAGGTGAGGGGGAGATGAAGTGTTGAAGGTGCTAAAAAATAAACTAATTTTGAAGAAAAGCAACTTCCTGAGATGGAGATAAATGGTTATATAGCTTTAAAAGGCTTACCAGGATTAGAGGCTCAAATTCCGATCCTTAAGGGTGGGGGCGGTGTATTAAGAGATCTGAATTTGATTAAATAATGCTAGTGTTACTCCATAAACTTTGATCATTTTAATAAAATTAAGACTGAAAGAAAGACTGAGAATAAAGACAGGGTGGACTGACCGAAAAGATTTTTAAGATAGCATACCAGGAAAGGACAGGGGTGACTTTAGCATACCAGGAAAGAAAAGGAGTGACTTTAGCATACCAGGAAAGGAAAGGAGTGACTGGACTTTGACTCTATAGAAAAGTTACCTCAAGTTTGTTTATTCAAATGTGGGCCATGTGGAACAAAACTCAAATCCTTAATTTAGAAGACAGCACAGCTTTAAAATCATGCAAGACCACATTAAAGCGAAACAAGATTGATGAAGGAAGGTTGTATTGATATATATGCCATAATAGATGCAAGTAACACTGTCAAGAAGACATTTCATATAAAAAAATCCCTGAAATATATTCTTGGAGGAATATGTCCAGTGTATTTTTACATAAATTGCCTTTCATCTGAAGCCCACTAAACAAGACGGTTCAGAATGATATGGTCATGTTTCATGATCAGTTTCGTCTCTGGAAAGCAGAGACTACTCACCGTCAAGTGAAATATTAGCTAAATAGCCTAAAGACGAGCAGCCGTGCTAAACAAAATGACAAATTTTAAGTTTAAATTTTTACTTGTGCAACCTTTATTTATATTTAATTTAAATGTATATATTAAGCGGCCTACACAATGTTATTAAGTGATTGACTAGGATGTTTAATAGTTATTTTTACTGTGACTGACTAGGATGTTTAATAGTTATTTTTACTGTGACTGACTAGGATCTTTAATAGTTATTTTTACTGTGACTGACTAGGATGTTTAATGGCTATTTTTACTGAGACTGACTAGGATGTTTAATAGTTATTTTTACTGTGACTTACGCAAACTTAGTGTTGATTTTTTCTTCTTTTTTTAGGGTGGGCAATAGAACAGTGTCACCCCCGTACCTCGTTGCTCTCATCTCAGTCAGTCTGTATACAATCATCAGGTACCTTCTACATTTGGCATTGTTATTATTAAAAACCATCTCCAACGATTTACTTATTTTACTCTGATTTACTTATTTTACTCTAAATATTTTGCTCTACCTCTGTAGTAGGATATTTCAGTATTCCAAGCCTTGCAACAACTACTGTATTCAAGTTTTGAAGCTATAGAGCGAGACTAAATTATTTGGTTTTGTAATTTTCTTTGGGACCTTACATTAATTAATATTTAATCTTGCTTAATCACAGTGGTTGCTTATTTGGTATTATATGTGCCTCTTTCATGCCATTTCCATCAAACGTCATCATCATTCTTGTTTTCTTTTTTATATTTCCTTTTTACTTTGCTATTGATTCTGTTTCTTGAGTGATCGCATTTTATTTTTTATCACCTCATAATTCTTGGTAGCTTTTATTCAGTATTTCCCCACCATCTTTGTGGTTCCTCTAAATTTCCCCACCATCTTTGTGGGTTGCTCTATGTAATGTATCATTATCTCTGTTAAACAATCTTTAATAATCAAGACTTTAATAATCAGATAGTTTTGTGAAAACACCAAATTTTTATACCCACCGGACATATTATGTCTGTCTCTTATCAGTTCCAACTTTATGAAATTGCAGTATCTTCGAACATCCTTATGGGTAACCTAGCACTGTAGTCATTAATATTCCTTTGCTTTTTTATTATCCCCCTATGTCTCGTTATTTGCAAATGTTGTGGGTCCTGCTTTTGTTATGTCCTATTAAGTGAATCGTACTTGTAAAACCAGGGCTCCTACTCTAGCATCTCCAATACCCTGCTAAAATCACGCAGTATCAAATCCAATTTTCCTCGCCTTTTTGCTTATGCCAAAATTGTGGTCTCCTTTTCTGAATGCCGTTCCCGCTAGAGCTGATATACAGATCACGTTTCAGTCTATAATTCCATTACTTTTTTTTATTAACCGTGTACCATTGTTGCAGATTTCGGTGAATTAAACTAAGCCTCACGCAAGCTGTATTGGGGAACTACCGATAGATGTATTGGTGCAATAACTTTCCACCACGAATCTGCTGATGGCCTGCTTTGTCGTGTCATATTTGAAATATGGTATATATACTTCAAGGCTCATAGTCTATGGGCTCCAGGCTTCTCATCTCTGGTTGATAGCGGTAAGTAAACGGCAAATTTGTCAGGGTTATTCAATCACGGTAAGTGAACGGCAAATTTGTCAGGGTTATTCAGTCTCTAAAAACAAACAATCAATGTATGTAGCGTTATGCCTGCAGTGTGCATTTTAAAAACTGCTGCTTTTAAGGATTTCAAAAAATGTTTCATTAGGGTGTTTTATTTGCTTCATTTTTCCGATGTTAGCATGTAAAGTAATTTGCAGGATACAAACGTTAATATTAATGTACAGCATTGATTAAAATCTGCCATTTCAATTTTTTTATCAACTTCTCCATATTTTCTGCAGGTAATTGGAAGGCTGTTCAAGTGACGGGTGAAGGAAGGCATAAAAAAAAAAATGTTGGATTTAGAAATCCAGAGAGAGAGGCATATTACTGTATTTGACACTTTGTAAATGTAGAAAGGCAATTGGAGATAGGTGAGCCCTCACGCTATTGCTGATGACAGACAAGAAAGAACAAGATCGAAGCTGAGAGACAGATGGCCAGGGCAAAGAGTAAGTTTGGAGGAATCTAGAAATCAAAGTCACGACACAGCTGATTGAAGAAAGACAAATTACTGCCAAAATTGCCTGTGGATGTTTAGATATCAGTAGCAGTAAAGTTTCCTTTGGAAGAAGAAAGGCCAACATGAAGTTGGTTACAAGTAACTGAAGCAGTAGACATTCAGAAGTAGAAGGAAACACTTGTGACAACAATGCACACAGAAAAGAAGAATGTAAACAGAGACAAAATATAGAAGATAAAGGATCCTTGAACATACTTCAGAAATCGTTGGAGGAAGGCAGATTAAAATTACAATCGCCCAGTCGTTTGTTGCCTTCATACCAGAAATCAACAAGAGTGGCAGCAGTCTTCTAGTACCATGCCAGCAAGAGCGGCAGCTATCTTCTTAACAGCATTATTAGTACCACGCCAGAAGGCCAGAACATCAAGACACGTTCTTACAGTATATAGGGTTACATTATAGTGAGGAAGGATTATTATAAAAAAAATCTACAGCAAAACCAGTGGCATTTAAAATTATTTCTCTGATTTCGTAGAGTTCAGTTCTCACTTTTCTACCTCCTCTTTTCATCTTAAGTATGCTGATAACACTCATATGCATTTAGTATGCCTAAAGGTCTCTCTCCTTTTTGTAAACTACTGTAGATATGACCACTATTGAATAATGAACAATTCTGGGTTTCTTGATGGGAATATAGTTTACATTCAGGTTTTTACAATAAAAGCTGAGAGTAAGTTTTCATCCATCATAGAACCCAGACTAGTTATTATTCAGCACAATATGGGCAAATCAAGATTTTGCAGGAAGGAAGAATATACCCTTCAGACATACTGAATGCAAATTAGTAGTGTCAGCAGCAAACACAAACGGAAAAGGCATGTAGAAAAGAGAGAACAGACTCTTTGCATAACAAAGTAATTTTAAAAGTCATTAGTGTCACTGGACTTTGTTTTAATAATCCTTTTCTACTGGTGTGAAAATTTGTTAGATACTGTATTGTCAAATGCTTTCTCCCAATCCACCAGTATATGTATATAAGGTATGTGGTAACCTTTGCGAATGGAACTCTGCTGTTGTCGATCTACTGCTCCTGTTGTTATTTCTGGAATGGAATCGACCAAATGATTGCCAATTTCAATTCTGCTCTTTTCTCTTACTAATTTCTGAAGCCTTCATAAAGTCTGTCTGCACCTTCTCTATTCCTGCTACTCGTCAAACCAACGGCTTTATCTCCTCATGGTGCAATAATCTGCCTTTCAGGTCTGTGGCCACCACATCTGTGTGCAACTTCTCATTTGTATTTTTGAGCATCCTAACACAATCCAGCCATACTAGCATTTTGTAGGGCCACGTCTTAAAAAATTTTTGTTCCTTTTATGTATATCTCTGCTGTGTGGAATAGGTCTCACGTGCTTATATATTTTTACTTATGAATGCAATACTCTTGATTGACCAGTTGGCATTCATTAATTGCATAAACATGTGCATAAGGCCTGTACTGTATACACAACAGGAACATGAGTACTTACAAAAAATACTTTGTCCCCATGTGTCTGTTGTGTGCAATACAGGCCCTTATACGCTAGTATATTTTTGCTGTTTGTAAATGAAAATTGGTAAATTAAGAGTACTGCACTTATAACAAGCAAACTGCAAGCATATAAGTAAGACTCGACTACTCTACTGAAAGACATGCATACAAAAAGCATTGAAATTTTTGAAGAGGTGTAATTACAAAATGCTAGAGTGGCTGGGTTTGTCTTAAGAAGCTCATATTTACAATGCAATGAGAAGCCGCAGGAAGACGTGATGGCCAAAATGAACAGATCTAAAACACTTGAGATGCTCTCTCAGCTTATGAGTTGACAGGCAATTTGGTCAGAAAAGTTGCATGTAGGGAAACTGCAGTTTGAAGAAGTCGTGGAGCATGTTGAAACAACCTAGAAAGAAGAATTAGCTTCAGTGTTAGCTGCAGAAAAGAATAGTTGTGCTAAATCGTTACTTTTGTGATATTTTGACACATTATGGACCTCTAAAGCTTAAGAAATAAATATTTACCAGCATATACATATATTATTTAGAACATTTAACCAGACAAAGACTCAGTTCATACAACACAGTAAAGGATGCTTGTTAGACGGTTGCTATGTCTGCCCCACACAAACCTCTCTAGAACCGAATTTGTTACCAATTGTCTCACAAATTCGGATCTACAGGGTAGATGTAGAGCATTACCTCGGGTGTTAGTAAGGGAAGAGGAGGAGGAAAGGAAGGTAATATGGATGGCTTTGTCATACTAATAATATTTTCTTTCATACTAACTTATGAAAATATTATATAGTTTTAGAATACTTTGGTTTAATAGCCTTGTAATTCCTCTAACATAATAGAATTATTAAATTTTCTAAAGATTAATAATACCAGCATAAAAATCTTTTGCCCGGTAAAATAAGCCTAACTTAACCGAATTGCAAGTTCGCCAAAAGGAACATTATTAAATTATGACTGAGCAGAAATATCCTAAAACTAATATTAAATTATTTGCCAAATCTCAAATATGATAGTTGAAAAGGAACAGGAGACAAAGGAAAGGATGGGGTTATCAGGAAAGGTAATCCTCAGTGTGATATCCTTTGGAGAATTGGTGGTCCTGTAACTTCTGTCTCACGGAAAATCCTTAGGTCCTTTGAACATTAAGGGATGATAAACTGTCGTCACTTTTGCTTCCAAATCTTTCCCGGTTTTGGAGACCCATCTGAAAGTAAGGAAATATTTTAGACACCTGTCCACAACTCTAGTATATCCAGGTAGATTTCTATGCTAGTTTGTATGTAGGTAAATTCATTTTGACTACAGAAATCCACATAGTAATATTCAATACAGATGTATGCAAATTTCGTATAAGCTAATACAGATGCATGCTAATTTCCTGTATATCTGGATTGAGAGGAAGATTGTAAGAATGTGGTTATTAAGGAAAAGAAAATAGGAAAATAGAAGAAAAAATGGCCAAGGGTGCAAGAGGCACTGAAGTGGACAGGCTATAAGTGACAGGCAGTGCTGTAAGAACAGGGTGTAAGAAAGAGGGAATAAAATATATACTGTGTGCAGCTGCAGAAAAAGCGTTTTGTATTGAACAAAAAAAAAAATGTGTGAAGAACAGGTGAGGTATGATGGAAGAGAAAGCGGGTGATAAATGCATTTCAGAATGAGATAAGAGTGGAAAGATGTTTGTATACACAGAGTATCTGAAAATGCTTGTGGGAGTGACTACTGAGGATAGATGAAGTCCAGTTGTGCCAGTTGATTGGATTATATAGTAGTATGAAAGTGAGAGTGGATGAATACTTCCAAGTACGCCTGGAAGAGACAAAGGTTCTATGAGGAATGTGTGAGAGGAATAGTGCTGTTTTGCATAAGGATGCAGGTGATGAGAGAGGCAACTAAATATTACATTTATGTACTGGGAGGAAAGAGTACAGTAAAATTTCAAGTGAGGAATTGATGTTAGAGGTATGGGCTTGGCTGGAAAGGTTGCATACGTGTATGTGAATAGTGTTTATTATGCTATACTAGAGTGAGGAGGTTGTGAGTCAAAAGGAAACTATTTGGAGTACACAGACTTGAATATGGGATATGATGGACCTGATGAACGTGCAATGTAGTGGGTGCTGAGACTGTGAAGTATAGAAGTATATTTGTTGAGAGTGATCTGTTTTTCTAATGAAATTTAAACTGATAAAATATGCAGATAATAGGGATGAAGTCGGTTTGGTTTAAGTCTTGGGACAATGGTGTGCTATCTCTCTTAGCTGTTCAATATTTTTATGGATGGAGTGTTGTGATAATCCAGAGAAGGGCAGGAGATGAAAGCATAAATTTATGGCATAAGAAAAGGAGGTATGAGTGAATGCATGGAGTGGCTGATGTTTTCAGATGATACAGGTTGATGATTGTAAATGGAGAAGAGCAGCTGGAAGAAATATGACTTGGATGCAGGTGAAAGTGAGGGTTGTGAGTGCAAATGGAAACCAGAAGATGGAGTGATGAATGAAATATGAATGGTGGAAGAATGAAGACTTTTTAAGTGCATTTGGGAGCAAATTTAAGGCATGATGGTAGGATAAAAAAAATTAAGAGTTAAGAGAATACAGTATGTAAAACAAATGGTAACACGGTTTATACAACAAATTATTTTGGAAGACAGAGAAATGTTCATGGAAATCAAAGTTGGGGTGTATGAAGTGACTGTAAAACCAGCTCTTCTTTGCTGGGGTAAGGTGAATGATGAAAGAAATTGGAGAAAAATAAATCTTAAAGGTTTTAAGATTAATAAGTCTACAAAATAACTGTGTGGCGTAAATAAAAGATTAAAAAGGTACAAAATACAATAAAATTATCGTAGATCACACGTATCCTCGACAAACCACTTTATACCTAGTTTTATCATCTCATTAATCATACATACAATAATATTAGTACCTATATTCGTGTATGAATGTTTCCAGGTTCACCAGCCTTTTGTCTGTCAGACAGAAATGAGTTTTCACTTCACATGAACCATCTGGGACACCAGATAACACCAAGAACAGCTTAATCATTGTTGCCCAGGTGGTAACTTTGGTTGGGATTGGTAGATCAACACTTGTATTAATGCATTTTTAATTTTTTCCCATTAACCATCGAGAACCATTGCTGGCTTTGTAAGGTCCAGCTAACTTGAGAAATTAACCTTTTGATCACCTTTGCCCTTCTGCGGAGATCCATCCACAACCTTTAGCGTTTAGAGAAATCTTAGATGGCTGATAAACTTCACCTAGGTCGTCCTAGTCAGAGATAGCATTCATAAGCCAAAAGGGTGCCTGCCAGCAGACACTAAAACCATTATTGCACTGCTCCATGTTACTCACTCTTGCCACGAGCACAACCATGATTGCTCCCGCAGTTGAGAGAGTAACTGGTATTATGCAAGAAGAGTGGCCTTAACCGTTCCTCCTCGTACTGTACGTCAGGCTCGCACCATCCCCAAGAGAGTCGGTTTGTGACCCTATCATCTCTAGGCACTAAAATTTACAGTTGTAAGAGCAGGTTACCTTCTACTCCCCTGAGGACCTGTCAGTCTGACTGAGATTGGATGAGTAAGCATGATTCTTCTCCTGACAGACTCTTCCTCCTTGCCATGGTTGCCAGCCAAGAAGCAGTCTACCAGCTCTGCTTCAGGAATGGTTCCATACCTTGTGAAAAAGCTGTGTGCTAACTAACCCATCGCTGTACTTTGGTGACACATCTTTGTCTAAAACTTCTTCTTACCTGAGAAAAGCGACTTGCTTTGCGCAGTTTTTTCACGATCCCGTTTACTATCCCATGCAGTAAAGGAGACTTGGTTCTTGACTCATTATAGTACACAGATGCTATACAGGATCCTACCAGCATATGTGAACACACACAGGCATTCAGCATCCTGGCCTCCCACCAAGATAGAAATTCAAGACTATAATTATGATTAATCAAGTTGTGGACGAAAGGCTTTGTTTCAGAAAACAAAACAAGTTCCTCATACAAACTCAATAAACATACAATGAGAACCCTTCTCCCAGCCCCCAGAATCTTGCTGACTCACTCGTGGTTTACACGAAAAGCAAGGTCAGTGATCAAGGTGTGCCTGGAGATTCTGATGGGGCGTGGGGTCAAGAAACGACCTCACTCTGAGAGAAAATACTTAAGGTATACTTAACTCGGGAATACAGGCATTTATATTATGGTTAACAGGGTAGCATAGAACGACTTGTTTCATGCTGTAAAGCGAGTTTTTGAAAGGGACGCAGGTTTTCTTGTTGGAAGAAGAAGAAACCTATTGCGTATTCAAAGCAGCCAGGAAGTTAAAAATCATTTTTCTTCGTTTAACGTGCTTTTATCCCATTTTTCATATGGGGTAGGCACGATGCCTTCTTTCGAAGGACTTTGATTTGGCGTTGGGGTAGGCCGTAGCCTCGATCGGCTGCCCTGCCTGAAATCATTCTTAGTCCATAATCACAAGGTTTTAGCCTGGAACCAACCAAGAGAATAGTTAATCATTATGACAACTTTAACAGCAAATTGTAATTATTAAGGAGACTGCCACAACTTGGGTGACTTCTAGAGTTAATAAGTTTAAAAAGTGGAGTATTTTCGAAAAATGTTCTAATTATTAACATTATTCCCAGTATTTGTATATTCTTTGGAAACTCTACTATAGACCATGATCTTGTCTTCCAAGTTTCCACAGAATATTACAGCCATATGTCACCTCATAAATCAGAGGACAGAGGAACAAGAACAAAGTAATATTGCCAAATAAATCAATTAACAGATTAGGCAAAACATACACGTGAAACGGAAGTATTTTGGGTGCGCCCTCAGGCAAAGGACTCCAAAACAAAATGTTTTAACGGGATGCTCGGGAGCAAAAGCCCGTGCTGGCATGGGGCCATCTTAATCTGAAGACAGACGGCGGTAGATCATGGTAATGCCCTGTGAACCAATAGTTATATAGTCACCATTTAGCTCAAGGCAATTTAGTGTTACACCTGAAATAATCAAGCATCCGCAAATAACGAAGTAGACATACATGATAATTAGTCTAAACATGATTGAAAGGTGAAGTAACTCTCCAACAATTGTCTAAGTAATGAAAGAAACAAGTTCCTCAATTAGCGTTGTTTATTTCAGATTGGCTACCGCAAACTCTTTCAGCAAAGACGACAATTTTAACGGACTGGGAGAGAGAGAGAGAGAGAGAGAGAGAGAGAGAGAGAGAGAGAGAGAGAGAGAGAGAGAGAGAGAGAGATTCCTACGAAATTTAAGGGTTAAATCTGCCATTATCTTCCACACACGATAGCTTGATCAACAATGATTACTTACTATAGGCCTAAATATTTCCTGGCATTTCCAACCGTAAAAGATAAAATATTTTCCATAAGCTATAAAAACAACTCGGTAACACCGCGTTACAAAAATACGAAATAGAAATGATTAAAGATAGATAAATAAAACCTATTTATAATTCACAACCCTTAATGGTAACCCAAACAAAACCATTATCATAAGCACTATAGACTCACACGAAAAACAAAAGACGCCTCGCAGATATATATATAAAAGGGAACACCAGCATCGCCTCCAATACAAAAACACCATTATAGAAGGAGGTCAGCCTTGACACCAATACCCCTTTCTAGCCCCTATCCGTGGTCTAGACTCTAGATAGATACCCCTACCCCCTACCGACTCCCATCCCATACCAGCACGACGTACTTCCCGCAACCTACCCATTCTGAGTCTTCCCCCCCCCCCTCTCCTCCCTCCTATCCCCACCCCCATGGGCAAGTGCATCCCTCCACCTTCCCCCTGAGAGTCTGGCTGGAGCAATTCTGGCCGAAATTGGTCTAAATGCGCTCAGGACAGGGACGGTCTATAACACCAGCTGGAGCGTGACTCAGCGATTTTCTTCGCTCCTGCAACTTTTGCAAGTTGTGCTTTCGGTCAAGCAAGAGAGAGAGAGAGAGAGAGAGAGAGAGAGAGAGAGAGAGAGAGAGAGAGAGAGAGAGAGAGGAGGATAGATGCGAAGACGAGAGGCAGTATAGGGTTAATGTTACGGGAAGAGAGATATCTGAAAGTCTTGCAAGTTGTTTTCGGTCAAGCAAGCAGGAGGGAAAATTGAGAGAGAGAGAGAGAGAGAGAGAGAGAGAGAGAGAGAGAGAGAGCGAGAATGACCGTTTGATGGATGTTATAGTTAGAGATAATTGAAAGTTGGGTAAGGAGAATATTTTGAGATAGCGACAAAGAGAGAGAGAAAACTGTCAAAGGAAATCAATTGTTTTTTTTTCTTTTAAAGATGATGAAAGTGAAGGAAGAACAGAGGAAAATAAAGGTAATGGAAAAATGTAAGAAAAGAAAGAGGAACCGTGTGAAAAACGGTAAAATAATAGAAGAGAGGAACAGGGAAAATTTAACAATAATTGAAAGTGAGAGCGGAAAACCGACAGAAATCGTAAACAGTGAATCATTTGTAGAAGAGCAGCCAACCAATATAGATCCAAATCACTTCTTCCCTGTATATATATATATATATATATATATATATATATATATATATATATATATATATATATATATATATATATATATATGTATGTATATATATGTATATATATATATATATATATATATATATATATATATATATATATATATATATATATATATCAAAACGAATTTATTATTATTATTATTATTATTATTATTATTATTATTATTATTATTATTATTATTATTATTATTATTATTATTATTATTCAGAAGATGAACCCTATTCATATGGGACAGGCCCACCACAGGGGCCATTGACTTGAAATTCTAGCTTCCAAAGAATATGGTGTGCATTTGAAAGAAGTAACAATAGGTAATAGGAAATACATAAAAAGGAAATCTGTAATTAGGAAAGGAAAAATAAACTGATAAATGAATAGAAAAAAGTGTAACTAAATTATTAAAATACAATTATTTCATAGTGCAACTGCGAGGTTTTCCTCTTATTACGCCTTTAAAACTTTCTACTGTCAATTTCCCTTTCAGCGTTGAATGATTCATTCATTCACTCAGCAATCAGTAACAGCAATGTTATCATTCTTTGTGAGCTGTCCAAGTTAGGTCCCCAGAAATGAGGACACAAGGGCTTTGCAGAGTTAATTAACTGCAATGGAGTTTCCACGGGATCAAGACAGTAATGAATTTCAGGTATTATTATAAGTCTTATGTATTACTAATGCATTCCTTTGCATTACATTCAGCTTTGTTTTTCACTGTGCTTTCTGCAGTCATTTACGTCATCTGCGCAAGCACTTGAATCTGTAAACATTGCTATATACTAAGGTAAGAAAATTCCCACGACAACTAGATTGAAAGTAGCCGCCACTGCTAATTGAAATAAAAACTCAGATAAATGGTAATTTTGATTGGCGGTTCATATAAATAATTTTCGCCATATTCAATAATGACCCTGAATGCCAAGTGAGGGTCAAAGGTCAAATCTGATTACTTGAAATGGAGGCATGTCATAACATTCTATTAAACTAAACATTCAAGACAGTGTTGTGAATAAAAATGTATCTGTTACAGTATTCTAAATACAGCAGTTTAGCAAAATTTTAGGTATATTTCTTAAAACTTTCAAAAATCTTTTTAGATAACGTAACAGTACAGCTGTTTCGGCGCTTAAAAAAAATTGCTAGTGATGGTAATTTTTAAGTTTAATATTATTTGCAATTTTTTTGTTTTATCACTGACCCACCACGAAAGTCAAGAGGTAAATTTAAAGAGTATCAAATTGAATTTTTCCCTTCAAAATCACAAATGACAAAGGATAGGTTATAGTTTTCTTTGGTATACCAAGGTCTGAAGTTTATATTTCTAATAAAAAAAAACACTTTTCCGAAAAATATCTAAATAAAAACATATAAAAATAATTTCTTTCAAACATGAGCACATAATGCACAGCCTTCTTTTAATGAATCATTTTAGAGCAACAGTAATATAATCTCCCACCCATTACACGATCATTTTCAGGTCATATAGGAAGAAAATAAAGTTGATATATTGGAAAAATGGAATCATCATAATCATCACACCATACTGAATGTGATGAAAGCCAATAACGGTGATGACATAAAGTGATGGAAGCTAACAATGATGATTTAGTGATGATAAAGTGACGATGACAAAATAACAATAAAGACAAAGCACTTAATATTTCATAGCTTTTACACCAAGTTAATTAATCCATTTCAGAAAATATACAATTAGCTCTAAAGCAGGAAAACGATTCAGCGAACTATGAAAAGTAGCAAGAATGGACTGCATTCTGTCAACGAATATTTTTTTCACTATTCTTTATCCTTTACTGGTAACCCTCCCCTAACAGGCGTCTACCATACCCCCACCCTCCCATAGTCTGGTACCCCCTCCCCAAGGCTTCAATTCCCTCCCCCCCAACCCTCCCAGACACCACCCTCTCTAGACCGAGTGATTATAATCGCTTTGTTTTCCTATTGATCTAAGCACGTTTAGCCGTACATATGAAAAGACTGAAAGAAGGCTTACTAAGCCTGTCATATATCTTCCCTAAGCGCTCTTCAAGGGACCCCCTTCACTGATTTGCTGTGTTCCATAATTTTAAGGCTCCATTGTTTCACAGAGTGGAGTGTGAACTGTCCTAATTATCGAGCAGAGTTAAGACTTGCTATGTTAATGCTTGTATCGAATTTTCTCTGCAAACCCTAATAACTACCATAAAACAATTCTTGTATTTTAATCATTTACTTACATTTCTATCTATTTATTATTTTTCCTTTTCTAATAACTGACCTCTTCTTTCTGTATTTCCTACTACCTTCTATTACTTCTTTCAAATGAACACTGTTCTTGGAAGCTTGAATTCCAAGTTTATAGTCCCCCAAGCGGACCTGTTCCATATGAATAGGGTTCATCTTCTGAATAATAATAATAATAATAATAATAATAATAATAATAATAATAATAATAATAAATCTTTCGTTATGATCCTGAATAGTCTCATATCACTGCTAGACTAAGCACTAAAACTGTACCAACTTACCTACCATTATCGGAGCGCCCTTTTTCTCTTTTTTGGGGGGGTGGAGGAAGGGGAGGGAACATTCAGAGGTCCAAAAACTGACAGAATTCCGGTTTTCTAAATTACACGTTCAAGACAACAACACCACCTCCACCAGCAGCAGTGGCTAGCCGTCCAGAATACAGACCAGGAGCATATAACCATTTTGACATCTTACCGCTTGAACTGCATCCCTTCCTCCCTCCCTCTGTTGCCAAGCAAGACTAGACCGAAACTGATCTCTACCTCAATAGCTTAAAAACCTCATTTGTCACTCCTTGAGTTCATTACTAATGATATAAATCGCCGCAGTTCCCACACTAATTATCGACATTAATCACCAGCATCCTGATAAACACTTGCTCTCGCATTACCAGTAAATGAGAGCGCAATTAGACCGAAGGGAGGAGGCGGCGTGTTTACAAATCTCTAGCGAATACTATATTTAAATACGGGAAATGCCACACACACAGTAACAGCATAGAACTATATATAAACTCTTTGTTTCTTTTATTTCCAACAGGTTTGTTGACAGAGAGAGAGAGAGAGAGAGAGAGAGAGAGAGAGAGAGAGAGAGAGAGAGAGAGAGAGAGAGAGAGAGACTATTTAAATATGGGATATGCCACAAACACACACAATAATAGCTTAGACCTATATTTAATCTCTTGGTTCTTTTATCCCCAACAATTACAGATTCATCGACTACAAAGCGCTATTGAGAGAGAGAGAGAGAGAGAGAGAGAGAGAGAGAGAGAGAGAGAGAGAGAGAGAGAGAGAGAGAGAGAGGGCTAAGGAAGGGGGAAATAAAGCTGTCTATATCGAGTGAATCTTACGTCTGGCATCCCATATTGACTCAACGGCAACCCGGCACCACCATACTACTTGGGGGGGATTGTGGATGGGTTTCCTTCCGTGGTTGGGGTGGGAGTGAGTGGAGTGTTGGTGGTGGTATAGGGTGGAGTTTGTGGAGTGTTGGGGGAGGTGGGGGAGAACGGCAGGGGTGATGAAACTCGCTACAATAATAGTCATCCCTCATCGATCACTCCTCCCCCTAAGAGGACACCCAACCCAAAACCCACCCAACCCCCGTCACCCATTCCAGCCCTGAGGGACGAGACTAAAACGCTGGCCATTTTCACCAAACAATTTTAACGTTTGCCGTCGTCCATCGCGCCATTTACCGTCGAAATAATATTTTACATTATCTAAAAGTAAGGCTTATTAGAAAAATAATCACGATACTCGTGTTTAATGGTGGTGGGGAGAAGAAATACCTTGAACGTAATGGCGATATCAGTTCCCGTTCCCATTTCACTCTTCACCTCCCCTAAGATCTCTCTCTCTCTCTCTCTCTCTCTCTCTCTCTCTCTCTCTCTCTCTCTCTCTCTCTCTCACGTAATGGCGCACGATATCGATCTTTCCCTTTTATAAAGTACAGCCATTACGTTGGCGTTATTAACCTCGATACCGATATTATGTAGTATGTCGCTAAAGGAATACACAGTGATGGCCTTAAATTAAGCAGGTATCATATTCGTTTGCTTGACATGATTTGTGCTGGCTGACAGGAATGGAATAATTATATATATATATATATAGATATATATATATATATATATATATATATATATATATATATATATATATATATAAAATTATTCCATTCCTGTCAGCCAGCACAAATATATATATTTAAAATATATATTATACATATATATATATATATATATATATATATATATATATATATATATATATATATATATATATATATATATATATATATATATATATATATATATATATATATATATATATATATATATATATATATATATATATATATAGTTTACATTATAACTACCAATAATTATCGTACGATTTATAATGAAGAAAAAACTTGTCAAGCTGTCATACTAAGATAGATGCGACTTGGATAATGCATTATATCCAAAACCCTTTTTGTTTCCTTT
>NC_089757.1:35515764-35528264 GCF_040412425.1 Macrobrachium rosenbergii | reverse complement strand
AGTTTCTCTTCTACGTTCTTTTCTTTCCATTTATATACACTTTTTTTTAGTTTCTATTTTATTTTCGTTTGTATTGTACAAAACAGATTTTCATGGTGTCAGATAAACAATTATTTCTTTTACATTTGGTTACAAAATCAATAAATATAAAATCACCTTGAAGTGTCTGTTCATTTCTAAAAAAAAATTGCTAAAACAATATTTTCTAGATTTGGTTAGTTATATCAGCTTCATATATTGGTAAATAAAATTAAATTCGTCATTTATTATTCATTTTGCCATTATTAAAAATTCGGTTTAACTGAAAAGGATACCTTTTCAGTAATAATAATAATAATAATAATAATAATAATAATAATAATAATAATAATAATAATAATAATAATAATAATAATAATAATAATATTTACTAAATAGCAACATTATTATATTTTTAAATATAATAATAATAATAATAATAATAATAATAATAATAATAATAAGAAACTATCAAATGGTAGGGGTAAATGTATTGTTAAACAATAAACAAGTACAAAGTTACTTCATTGCATTCTACTTTTAGGACAAGCAATTTCATTCTAAAAACATAGAAATCGTATCAAATAAAAAAAACAAAGCAACAAATTTGTCGAAAGCTCAAACTAAAAATGTCTTTCCGAAAAAAACAATAAAAAGAAGAAAAATCATTTTTTTTTTAATAATTGCTAAAGATCTTAATGACATCAGCGGATACTGTCATTTTATCACATTGAAGGAAGTGGCTTATCGAACAAAATGTCAAGTTGAATTGAATCAGTAATTTGCTAAACCGGGCGCGCCCCCCTCACCTCTCCTTCCCTACCTCCCCTCAACTCCCTCTCTCTCTCTCTCTCTCTCTCTCCCCAGTTCCCCCCAGTCACATTTAGAGCGTTTCTACTGAAAGGATGCAAATGACAGAAGGTATATAATTTTTCTAAAAGTAAATGTTCCTATAAAGAAAGACAGGCGATAATTTTGTTTTCTCTCTCTCTCCCCCCCCCCCCGTCACATTTAGAGTGTTTCTATTAAAAGGA
Source organism: Macrobrachium rosenbergii (assembly GCF_040412425.1). Lineage (NCBI taxonomy): Eukaryota > Metazoa > Arthropoda > Malacostraca > Decapoda > Palaemonidae > Macrobrachium > Macrobrachium rosenbergii. The sequence continues at coordinate 35,527,212 of NC_089757.1, read as the reverse complement.
TGCAAATGACAGAAGATGTATTTAATTTTCATGAAAGTTAATGTCTCTAGAAAGGAAAACAGGTGATAATTTCCCTAAGGATGAAAAAAATTTTGTAAAAAAAAAAAAATAATCATGATAGTAAGATAGTAAACGACAGCGTGAAAAATATCAATAATAAGAACAGATGAAGACTATTTTCAAAGGGATAAAAATGGAAACAGTTTTTATCCGATAATAATATCACATTCTGAAATATTTCCATAACTAAAAATATATAAATATATGGAATTTTAGATTAACGCGATTCCATTTTAAACTTCAAGTTCATTTATCATTACAATATCTGGTGTCATTGATAACACAAACAGCTAAGAAATCAGAGCTATACTTTATTTGATATTAAGGAAAAGGAATAATTACTTTCGATGCCCCGAAAATTAGGTCCGATTCATGACGATTATCTGATATGCCTGTTAAGACATTGTGTGTATTTGTAGATACATTCATTATTACTATTTTCTTAGAACAAGCTATTTCATGTTATAATTACCTACATCGCTATAATTAGGTATATTTTGCCGGTTGCAAATTTTGTTTGCTTATGGTTATTTGTAAGGCTATTGATTTTGCATATGAAGTAATAATTTTACTTCAAGTGTAGCTTTCTTTAATTAGAAAAAAAATTATTTGAAGTAACTGAAAATGTTTGCCCAATGTACTTACATATTAAGCGTCATAACTTCTCGGCTAAATGTTTAGGCTTGCAAAATATTAACTCATTCATCTACAATTTATCAGATCGGTCAAGAGTTATTAATAGAATATTTTAGTTTGGATATTTTCAATTTTAAAATTGTTTAATAAATCCTATCGTGCATTACCTTTGACCAGATGAAATCCAGAACTGCTTTGAAAGTAGCAATCGGCGATTTACTTATATAAAAAAACATACCTGGGACTTCATTAAGGGAAAACATTGTGGAGGTTCCCTTAAGAGAAAATGTCTTCCATTTTATGATAAATATTAATAAAATCCTTCATCCTGATAGTGCAGCGCCATAGGACGGGGATAGAGAGAGAGAGAGGGGTTCCGCCATTTTGAAAAACCAACTCTCTCTCTCTCTCTCTCTCTCTCTCTCTCTCTCTCTCTCACTTATTCGAATACATTCACATGGAACTTCCATCATCTTGAAATCCTTCCTTTGTTCGTATCCTTCGGAATTTGGCTTCGTTTGTTTTTTTTTTAAAGGGATCATCATTATTGCTTGCGCGTTCGCAAGCATAAGTCACAGTTGTCCTTGATTTTTTTTTCTTTTGGCCTCTTAGGATTATTTAAAAAAAAAACAAAAAAAAACTATCGAGATGCCGAGTGGGTTTGGAGACCGTTATGCGTGGCGGGAGAGAGAGAGAGGGGGGGGGGGAGGGAGAGGGAGGGACTCATCTCTCGTGGTGGGGGGTATCCAGATGGAGTGTTGGGGCTTTACGGGAAGGCACTGGAAGGGAGACAGAGGATATCACCCTCCACCTCCCTACACCCTCCTCCCCCCACCCTCCCCATCCACTCCACTCCAACACTACCTCCACCACGCAGCCATTGATCGTCCCTGCACACACACACACACACAAACACACACACTCACACACTACCCACTACTACTCCCTTATCCACCAGCACCAACGCATCCTCTCTCTCTCTCTTTCTCTCTCTCTCTCTCTCTCTCTCTCTCTCTCTCTCTCTCTCTCTCTCTCCTCGCCACCAGTGTCGTGTCATGATCCACAGCAGAAGAGGAGAGGAGACGGCCACAGAACCCTTTTATTATTTTCCTCCAACAGCAGCACCACTACTACTAACTCGAGCTCGCTCTCGCACGCGCGCGCGCACGCATGCACGCAAGCAAGCAAGCAAGCAAGCACGCACGGACGCACGCACAGCTAACCGCCACACCAACACCACCACCACCAAGCAAGGACGCACGCACACGCCCCTTGCAACAAACAACAAACAGGGTGCCGGTGCAACCTTCCACTGTGAAAATCGGCACTAGAATGAGCAGCCGCTGCCGTGCCGCTGTCCGTGGGCAGACAGACACCAGCCAGGGCTGCTGCTGGGGCTGCTGCTAGTAGTAGTAGTAGTAGCCCTGCTTCTGCTTCTGCTGGTCCTACCTCTGCTACAGAGCAGCAGAAGCAGCAGAAGCGTCTGGTAATGGGTACTCGTAAATTTGAACCAAATGTGGGACATGAATCGCAGCCATAAATTTTATTACTCTGGCGCCCCACAAGTTCCCCCCTGCCCCTTCCCCTACCCCAACCCCTTCCCCCTTCCCCTGGGGCTGGGGGGTGTGTGCCAGCCTAGCTAGCCTAGCAGCAGCAGCCTCTCTCTCTCTCTCTCGCTTACTTACTACTTGGTGGTGATGTCGATCTGACGTCGCAGGAGGGGGAGGGGAGGGGAGGGGAGGGGTAGGGGGAAGGAAGGAAGAAAGGAAGGGGGATTCTTCCAGTGACGTCACTTAATCACATCATCCAATGACTCATTTCAGGAGTCGTCCCCCATCAGAGTCTCAGGCGCCGAATGCAAAACCTGAAAAGCTCTGGACGCAACGCCCTTCGGCGCCCTAGACGAGCGTGGGCGTCGAGGAGGAGGAGGAGGAGGAGGAGGCCACCACTACTACTGAAAGAGAAAGGAACAGACGGGGCTTCGAAAGGATTGAGTCGAACCACCGAGTCCAAAGGATTTCATGAATGAAAGGACCCGTTCACACTACTTGGGGCATCGCCCGGTCTGCTGCAATAAATCATCATGGCTTTATCAAGTGAGGAGGAGGAGGAGGAGGAGGAGGAGGAGGAGAGGAGGAGGAGGAGGAGGAGGAGGAGGAGGAGGAGGAGGAGGAGGGTGATCTCTTAAGTAGCTAAATTTCACTGACATAATTTTTCTGTATTGTCGAGTTGAGCTTGTACTGATACATAATTAGTATACGTACATTTTATGTACATGTTTATATGCATATATATATATATATATATATACACACATACACACACACATATATATATATATATATATATATATATATATATATATATATATATATATATATTTATGTATACATACATATATGTATACATACATACATATACATATATATATATATTATATATATATGTATACATACATATATATATACATATATGTATACACACACACACACACATATATATATATATATATATATATATATATATATATGTATACATACATATATATACATATATGTATACATATATATATATATATATATATATATATATATATATATATATATATATATATATATATATATATATATATATATATATGTATATATATATTCAGACTATACAGAGAGAGAGAGAGAGAGAGAGAGAGAGAGAGAGAGAGAGAGAGAGAGAGAGAGAGAGAGAGAGAGAGAGAGAGAGAAATATGATATGATATTTCTGCTTTCGGTCTCAATCCGTGACGATACATTCAAACAGTCACCTTTTGTCCTGACAAACTTTTCCCTTTTTTCATCTATAAAAGATCGTCGGTTTATAACGATGCAAGCAAAACTTGCATGCACAAACAAACTGAACAGAAAAGTCTATTTTTATTTTTTATCACGGAATAGTTAATCTATAATATAGAAGCTTAGTTCATAGAACTTTACACTATACATCATTAAATAAGAGAAAGCTTTTTACTGAAATTGACTAAATATCCTAAATTATTAATTAACATCTACTCTTCCTAAATTCAAGTCAAGGGCATACATATACGTTTTGAGAATTATAACTAAGATTTAACTGAAGGAAACTTAACCTGGAGAACTAAAAGTAAAATAGACTTTTGTCAACACGAAAAGGTGATAAATAAACAGATATGACAAACAGGAAATAAAACCGATACAGTGAATGGTGTAACACAGAGTAAAATGCGGTTGCAGTAAATGTACTCAAGAAAATTGCGAAAATAAAAGATCTATTTTTGAAAAATCACTAGATTATATCACATTACTTAACCTGCCCTTCGCATCCCTCGCAACAGTTTTCTTCCTCTTAAGTTCATATCTTGCGTCTGCACGCAACTTCAAGCAAGCATTTTACAGCCAATAATCCCCTGGAGGGACGGGGGGGGGGACGGAGGGGGGGACGGAGGGGGTGGATGTTAGTACATCAGGTGCACCTCATGCGGTGCACTGTAAGCATTTTACTCAAGGTTCTTTGCAGAGTCCCTTCGGCCACTAGCTGCAACCCCTTTCATTCATTTTCTTATACCTCCGTTCATATTCTCTTTCTTCCATCTTACTTTCCTTAACCCTCTTCTAACAATTGATTCAACACTATTTTCAGCGCTGAATGACCTCTTAGGTCCAAGTGCTTGGCCTTTGGCCTAAATTTTCTATTCCAATTCTAAATATCTAGAACGTCTGGAACGTCTCCAATCCTTTCAATTCGATGTGCAAAATTCAACTGGGGACTTTTGGAAGATTTAGTCCACACAGTCGTCCTCGTGGTAACCTTGCCATTTGTGCTTTTGCTAAAAATAGCTAAGGTATCCTGCAGAGGGAGGATGAGGAAGAAACAGGATAACTTCAATGAATCCTAAGGCATCCTAAGCATTTCCTGAAGCAAGGACTCGACAGGAACTGAGAAGTGGAGGATTGTACACCGAGATTTTTTTTTAAAGTGAAGTTATATTTATGTCAGGTTTCAATAATTCCCGATTCTGAAATGTTTCCAAAATAATATGAGGTGAGGATGTGCCTCCGTTCATATTCTCTTTCTTCTTAGCTGCAACCCCTTTCATTCCTTTTACTGTACATCCATTCATATTCTCTTTCCTCTGTCTTACTTTTCACCCTCTCCTATCAATTGATTCATAGTGCAACTGCTTTGAGGTTTTCTTCCTGTTACACCTTTCAAACCTCTTTACTCTTGTTTTTCCTTTCAGCGGTGGATGACCTCATCGCAGGTCCCAGTGCTTGACCTTTGACCTAAATTCCATATTCCATTGCATCATTTAAACTGTTGAGAAAAATCGAGGAAGCTAAAATAAATTCATTTAATATTTTGTGTGAATATATGAGCACCCTTATCAAATCATAAAAAAATAATATTGTATATCGCAAGACCTGTATACTCAAACGAACAATGTAACAAGCCAAGCACCCATTCTTAAGTATATCCCATAAGCATCCATTCAAGAATAGAATACGAGACAGCGGACCACGTGCCCATTGAAAAAAAAGAGACTATACTACAAGCTTACTATATATATACCTCACCATCTCCATTCACAAAGATAAGTATGCGGTGACATCTCGCTGGCCCATTCAAGCTGCGTAAAAAGGTAGTGACATTCCTTTCATTCACAAACAATGTGTGAGGGTAACTCAGGAATTTATACCGCTATAGGAGCGTACAAATGCTTATGATTCAGCAGTTCAATGGTACACTAGGTAAGTGAATGTATGCGCTAATAATCCAGTTCATTTAAAGATATTCGATTCATGTTACAACTAAGGAATCAAAGATGTTATTGCTATGAGAACCTCATGGAATATAAGTTTCTTTATTAACTAAGGAATCAAAGATGTTTTTCCTATGAGAACCTCATGGAAATATAAGTTTCTTTATTAGCCAAGGAATCAAAGATGTTATTGCTATGAGAACCTCGTGGAATATAAGTTTCTTTACTAACTAAGGAATCAAAGATGTTATTGCTATGAGAACCTAATGGAAATGTATGTTTTATCTAATGGTACTTAAATACAAAAAATAGTTACAGGTAGTAACTGGTCACCGCTATTTGCATAAACTACCAACTGCTACTATGTTGATTTTATGAATAGTTTCAAAATTAACGTTTTTCCATCGGAAACTGGTCTTTATAGCCAAAAAAGAACTTGAAGTGCATAACTGACATAAGTTACGCTGCAAATCGTTCACCGTAAGAGGAAGATATTCCTACCATAAAGGAGAAGGCATTCCTACCGTAACGAGAAGATACTCCTGCCATATGAGGAATATAATTCCCGCCATAAAAGTCAACGAGAACTTTTTTATTACCCAAACAGTCAGCGAGAGAGTTTATCATATGGGCGATCACTGCTACACACGATGACTCAAGCTACATTATAGTTTATGGAGTCTATACCAATATATTGCCTTAAAACAAATGTAAATATATATATATATATATATATATATATATATATATATATATATATATATATATATATATCCATGGAATTTGAACTGGAAATAGGATATAAGATTTAGGACACATGCAATACAAGCGCTGGGACCTATGAGGTCATTCAGAGTTGAAAGGGAAACTGAGAGTAAAGGTGGTTTGAAAGGTGTAACAGGAGGAAGACCTGGCAGTTGCATTATGAAAGAATTGTTAGGACACGATTGAGGAAAGTAAGATGGAAAAAGAGAATATGAACGGAGGTACAGCAAAAGGAATGAAAGGGGCTGCAGCCATGGGCCTAAGGAACGCCGCAAAGAACCTAAGTAATGCCTACGGTGCACGGCGTGAGGTGCACTGAACGGAGGTACAGTAAAAGGAATGAAAGGGGCTGCAGCCAGGGACCTAAGGAACGTCGCAAAGGACCTTGAGTAATGCCTACAGTGCACCGTTTTAAGTGCACTGATGGCGCTACCCCCGTACGGGGTATATCCATGAAAGTACGGAGGGACAGTCTAGTTCAAGACTGTTTCGAGAAGCCTGAAGTGCATTTACAAGACTCTGATTACAAAAAAATGTAGAAACCAATAAGCAACCAGCTACCTAACGCGACCTGACATTCTCTCTATCTTTATCTGCTCATTTCGTTGGTAATGAAACTTAGAGAACGCATTCGAGATCATCACCGCAAGTCAGAACGTTCCCTAGAGACATATACGAGGACGCTAATTAAAATAAAATAAAAGATTACAAAGTAACACTGTTCATTTCTCTCCCTTTTTTTTGAGAGAGATTTGAAAGACAAGAGGATGAATTTACTCAAGTCTACAAATGGGCTTTTGAGAAGTCTAGCGAGCGAGTGCTGAGCATAAATTAGCTACTTGAGGGAATGAAGACTTTTTTTTTAGCCTTTACAAAAGTCTGGAATGTAAATAGGGGCTCTGATGTATTATTTATATAAATAGATAGATAGATAGATAGATAGATAAATAGATAGATAGATAGATAGATAGATAGATAGATATAGATGTATGTATTTCCTAGTTTTAAGAATCTGTTATTTTTAATTATCACAAATTGCAAGTTTTTGCACACACACACACATATATATATATATATATATATATATATATATATAATATATATATATATATATATATATATATATATATATATATATATATATATATATATATACATACACACACACATTGACACAATATATATATATATATATATATATATATATATATATATATATATATATATATAATACACACATATAATATACATATGCATACGTACATATTTACCATAATGTATATATAGATATTTTGAAATATCGAAAGATTTCCCAGTCATAACAGCGCAACTCCCCTTCGCGAATATGGAGAACAAAGGGAATGAGTAACAAAGAGAGAGAGAGAGAGAAAAAAAAACTATGTCTAATACTCTTCCTCCTCCTCTACCTCCTCCTATTCCTCCCCCATCTCCTCCTCCTCCTCCTCATCTTCCTCCTCTAAGCATCGGAAAGCTGTCGTCAAGCTAGGCACGCGTAGGAGGAGGAGGAGGAGGAGGAGGAAGGAAGGAAAAGTTCTTTAATTCCAAACGGAATTTCCTCTGAGCAAATCTCACACGTTTCGGCGAGCATCAAGAAAGGATAATGAGGGTTGAATGCGCAAATGAGTCTCTCAGACTCTGCAAGAGTTTCCCCCTCTTGCTTTTAGGGTACGAGAGAGAGAGAGAGAGAGAGAGAGAGAGAGAGAGAGAGAGAGAGAGAGAGAGAGTTTATGACAGTGTCTTAACAGTTATGCGTCTCGTTTTATCACGATTTTGAGATTAGTGCTGGCGATGGTTATGAAAGTGATTATAAAAATGAAGGTAATAGGAATAATCTTAATAGTAAAAGGAGATATTTTAGAAAATAAATGACGAGATTTAAGTCGTTATAATCAAATCTGCAAAGTTATTGGAATGGAATACAGAATTTTGGCCAAAGGCCGAGCGCTGGGACCTGTGAGGTCATTCAGCGCTGAAAGGAAAACAGAGTAGAAAGATTTGAAAGGTGTAACAGGAGGAAAACCTCAAAGCAGTTGCACCATGAAACAATTGTTAGGAGAGGGAGAAAGTAAGACGGAAGAAAGTAAATATGAATGGAGGTAAAGTTGAAATGGAAAGGGGTTACAGCTAGCCGAAGGGACGCTGCAAAGAACCTTAGGTAATGTCTACAGTGCACCACATGAAGTGCACTGACAGCACTACGCCCCTAAGGGGCTGCAAAGTTATTGTCCTAGAGAACTAATTTATGTACAGGGCTAAATAAAATAGAATTAGAAATATATAAATTACCGCAGGTATGTAGCACAAACACCCAGGACTTTTTTTTCAAGTCACATTAATTAATTACTTTGTATTCACGCATCAATAAAATCGAACCAAAGTTACCTGGCAATGGAGCAAATCTTGGATTTTGTTCCGCTTAACAAAATCAGCTCCTTAAATGACAAATTTCCACAAACTCTAGAAGAATGTGCTTCTTTGAGTCACTTCTTTAAACCCTGCATAAAAAACTGAGACCATTTTTTAGTGTGACTGCAAACAAAACTTTAACCACTTAGATGATTATAAACAAGGCATCAATTGCTTGCCTTTATTTCAGGATAGGAGAGGATCTCTGAAATTGTTTTTTCGAGGGTCAGCCAAAAAGTCCTCGGTCTCTCCCAGAAAGAATCGCAACTGGAATGGAATGGAATGGAATATAGAGTTCAGGCCAAAGGCCAAGCACTGGGACCTATGAGGTCATTCGGCGCTGGAAAGGAAATTGAGAGCAGGTAGGTTTGAAAGGTGTAACAGGAGGAAAACCTCAAAGCAGTTGCACTATGAAATGATTGTTAGGAGAGGGTTAATAGCAAGATGGAAGAAAGATGATGTGAATAGAGGTACAGTAAAAGGAATGAAAGGGGTTGCAGCTAGGAGCCGAAGGGACGCCGCAAAGAACCTTTAGTAATGCCTGCAGTGCACCCCGTGGGGTGCACTGATGGCACTACCCTCTTGCGGGGAAAGAATCATAACTAAAACTTGCCTGGAGTTAACTGCTTACCGTTACACTGCAAGTGAGAACTTAGGAAAGTCATGGCCACGGGAGAAGGCCACGTCATGATTATATATCTGCAAAACAGTATTGCCCCCAAGGAAATCTACGAAGACAGTCATCACACTTGATGACTCCCCTGCCTATCATGCCGTTAAGAAGTAGGCTGATGATTTCAAGCCGGGGAGGAATATCACAGATGATCCCAGTTTTGGATCAAGATGTTTGTTTGACTGTCCACCAGATGGACGAGACCACAGACATCACTGCTGGTTCAGTGCTCACCATTTTGACTGGCGGTTTTTGCAAGAAGGGCGTCGCAAATGTTGACACTAGAAGAGAAGCTTGCCAGATCAATTTTTGCTTATTTCCTTGATGATACAATTCTCCCAGGTGATCAATAAGCCAGGACTAGACGTTGGTTCACCACTCTGAACTCGAATCACAGTCCGAAAGTGACGGAAAAGGCATAGTTCTCTGTATTCCCTAGAGAATTCAGGGAGACTTAGTCAAAAATTAAGGCAAGACTAATCTTTATTCCGTGACCTGTTCTATACGAGGCAAGAGAACTTTCTGAATGGCCCTCTTAGGTTGGTTATGAGCCCCTAAACCATACACTCCTGCGTAAGTGCAAGCAAGGTTACAGTTTGATTTTGTAAATACGCTTACAAAAGGGGTAAGCTGATTATATCAAGCATGTTACTTTGCAAACCCTTTGCAATCTTCAGCTCTGTATATGTTAAGGCATAAACCAGTTAACGTGATGTTATTTTACACTTTATCAAAATTATAATAAAAGCGAATGCCTGCAAAACGACTAGGTTGGAGAACTAAACACACAAAAAAGTAAAAAAAGATTGGCTATAGCCCAAAAGATTAGAAAAAGCTATTCTCGATGAAATGAAAAATAAACCACAGCGCTGTTTCAAAAACACCAAAAAAATAAAAACATACACCAATTTTGGCAAGTCCTTGAAGGGAGACATTTCCCAATTTTCAGAAATGCCCTTCATTGTTCGTACTAAAAGAAGAGCTAAGATTTCAAGGCGAAGTACGTATCATAATTTTCACATAGCAATCATCATCAAGACACAACGTTCTGCAACTTGCTAATCGCGCCTAATGAAATTATATTTTCTGCTCTTGCAGCTATTCTTCAAAACCCATTTTCACTCTGCCAGACTCGCCCTAGTTACCCACTAAAATCTCCAAGACTTTGAACACTTTTCAGCCTCTCTCTCTCTCTCTCTCTCTCTCTCTCTCTCTCTCTCTCTTGGTCGCCGAGCAGTAAAACTCAATTAAGGTAATAAATTCTCACCTCGTATTTACGCCCTGCCTCTTTCAACTTTTTTTTCATCTTAAAGAAATGCCTCGTTTTTTTAGTGGACGAGGAAAAATCGGTCCACCTCCCAACAAAAAAAAAAAGGACCAAGAAATAAAATTTGATGGTTACACCCATTTGCATAGAATCTTCCACGTCTGAGCAAATTCGCTGATGAGCAAACGAGCTTTTAAACACGGTAGTTGAGGGTAGTAAGGGCATATATATATCCGGCGAGGGTGATTTACACCCTGTGTGTGTGTGTGCGTGTGTGTATGTTTATCACTTTCCCTCTTCGCGACGGACCGTCGGCGAAATGTGTAAATTTACTGCCCTGTCCTATAGCTTAATGAAGAGGGCCATTATTTGGTCAGGCGATATTTTACAGCCGAGTATAACAGTTTTATTGTTTCCGTACCTGACTTGATACCTCCTCCTCCTCCTCCCACCTCCTCTCTCTCTCTCTCTCTCTTCTCTCTTGGTATTTTGACAAAATGTAAAATAATGGAGCTGGGAAGGTGCTTTAAATGGTGAGAATTTATACAAAAAGGGTAGTGCTATCTCTCTCTCTCTCTCTCTCTCTCTTTCGCATTTTCATCTGGCCTCAAATAATGGGAGCTTTAGGTGTTTCAATGGTCCAAATTTACAACAAAAAGAGTGCAATCTCTCTCTCTCTCTCTCTCTCTCTCCTCACACACACACACACACACACACATATGGCATCCAGTCAAGCGATCTTCAAGATATTCACCGATTCCAGTTTATAGTACTCACTAACGTGATTAACTAAGTTTTTTATTTTTATATGGCCTCAGATAATGCGGGACCTTCAAGTTTTTCACCGAT
>NC_089757.1:35490764-35513264 GCF_040412425.1 Macrobrachium rosenbergii | reverse complement strand
TCAGTAGGGAATATAGGAACGAGCAAAACACAAAATTTAGACAAAGAATAAAAGCACATACAACGCAGAGAGAGAGAGAGAGAGAGAGAGAGAGAGAGAGAGAGAGAGAGGAGAGAGAGAGACGAGTGAGTGAGTGCATTCCAATCGGATCTTTATGAGGGTCAATCATGTAAGCCGATTCAAATGACGAGGTCTTTATGGCCGCCTAACGACGCCGCTAATCCATTCGCGGTGTCGGCGATAATGTCAGCGACATTAAGTTGTCAACAGTCGCCATTAGTTACGCGATATTATTTACATTTCGTCCGGATAAGGGGAGCAAGAGAGACGCGACGACAAGGTGTCCCTTAGAACGTAAACAAACGGTTCCTTTCCGAATAAATCTGAATCAGGTGGGCGCTGGTGTGTTTGGATGCCGATCGCCATTAGGGTAATCAGGAATGGCAGCTGTTAATTACGGGTCGCAGAAGCGTGTTTGTTTGTTATTGTTATTATTATTATTATTCCACTAAGCAACTACTTATTATTATAACTTCTTATTCCGTTTGTCTTAATTTTGTGTACTATATTGTTTCTGCTTTGTATATTTGATATTATTATTATAATTATTATTATTATAATTATTATTATTATTATTATTATTATTATTATTATTATTATTATTATTATAATTATTATTATTATTATTATTATTATTATTATTATTATTATTATTATTCCACCAAGCAACTGCTTATTATTGTAACTTCTTATTCCGTTTATCTTAATTTTGTGTACTGTATTGTTTCTAATTGTCTCTTAATAAATAATTACATTCAAGTGGCTTCCCTTAATTGTCTCTTAATACATCGTTAAATTCAACTGGCTTCCCTTAATTCTCTCTTAATACATCATTAAATACAATTGGCTTCCCTTAATTGTCTCTTAATACATCATTAAATTCAATTGGCTTCCCACTTAATGATCTCTTAAATCAAATTCAATTGGCTTCCCTTAACTGTCCCTTAATAAATCATTGAATTCAATTGGTTTCCTTTAATTCTCTTAATAAATCACTGAATTCAATTGGCTTCCCTTAATTGTCCCTTAATAAATCATTAAATTCAACTGGCTTCCCTTAATTGTCTCTTAATAAATCATTAAATTGCAATAAGCTTCCCTGAATTGTCTGTCAAATAAATCATTCAACTGCAATTGCTGGGTTGCTTGCTTGAGAATCGTCTTCATGAAACGAACATCATTGGCGTCCCCGAGTGCTGAAAATCCTTAAGAGAGAGAGAGAGAGAGAGAGAGAGAGGCCAAGAGCGTGATTAGCCTTGAACTCTCTGATCAGTCGGAGGTTCAAGATGTATTTACGTCACATTAACCTTCGAGGAAAAAAAAAATTAAAAGGCCGTCCATTAAACATCTGACATAAATAATACTTGTAAAAGTGAATCTTAGGATTTATTATTATTATTATTATTATTATTATTATTATTATTATTATTATTATTATTCAGGAGATGAACCTTGTTCATATGGAACATTCCCAAAGGGGCCACTGACTTGAGGATATGTTCATTTAAAAGAAGTAGCAGTAAGTAATAGGAAATACAGAAATCATAGATCAGCTATTAGAAAATAAGAGATAAACTAACAAATGAATGAATAAATGGTTAAAAATGTAAGTAAATGATAAAATACGAAGACAATTGCCGTAGGGTAGTAACGCATTGCATTAAAAGGAGCTATCTTTTTTTTTTTGCTCAGTAGCTGACGAGGTCAGCAGTGACCAGTTTACCATCAGTAATTGGGTTCATTATTATTACAAATGAAGGTCTGAGTTGTTTATTATTAATATCAGAATTTCAAAGGAGTTTCTGGACCTTGGATGCTATGTAATGAAATGCTGAGCATCCAGACTTCTCATATTTGTTAATGGAAACATTGCTCAACGAGAGAGAGAGAGAGAGAGAGAGAGAGAGAGAGAGAGAGAGAGAGAGAGAGAGAGAGAGAGAGAGAGAAACTATAATATCTTTGTTTTATGTTGGAGTTTCGACGTATCTGGGTACTCTTCTAGCTAAGCTTGAGAGAGAGAGAGAGAGAGAGAGAGAGAGAGAGAGAGAGAGAGAGAGAGAGAGAGGGCGGACAGACTATAATTCCTTTGTTTTATGCTGGATTTTCGATGTCCCTGGGTATTCTTGTTGTCTGACCAGATGCCACAATCGTCAGTAGAACATGCCATAAACAATCGTGGGAAACATATCGGACACATATAACAAACATGTTGAAAACAAGGTAACGAATTATTGGCAGTCCTAACCACTGCTTCATACGATTGTCCAGCATTTGCCAGTGATTAGTTCCCCACTGGCGGTCGCTGATTTGTTTTGCAACATGTGCGTAACATATATGCGATAAGTTTTGGACGTGCGCTTATTCTAAATCGTGTTTTAATCGACTTGTTTTCAACCTGTTTGTGACATGTATGCGATAAGTTTCCGAAGAGTTTATGACTTGTACCTGTAGTGTGGACGCATCCTAACATAAAAACCAGTAGTTTCATTGTGAGAAGTTCGTCAATTTCAACCTGTTTGTTACATGTATGCGAAAAGTTTCCGACATGTGTTTATGGCACGTGTTGCAGAGTAAGAAGGTGGTCCATCAAATAGCAAGTCATGGAGACTGGTGACTAGTTTAGATCAATATCCCTATTAAAGGGATAAAATAATTATTACTAATGTATCATCTTACAGCAAGACACAGCACTGATCGAAGCCACTGTACAGCATTTCAAAACACCAACCCAACAAGAAGAATGACTGAAAAGATCCAGGCTGTCAAAACCTTGTTTTTCCCAATTCTTCGAAATCACATTTCCAGCTCCAATCGCCACAGCAGATATATATTATTGACGAATTCGTCCAGGGGGATTGTGTCGGGCCAATTTAATGGATTTGCTCCTGCCCTCAACAAGCGATTTGCTGCAATTGACAGCTTCAAATTGGGGAAGGGGGTGATAGGGGATAGGGAGTGGGGAAAAGAGCGTTTTCAGGCCATTCTCCCAACGAGCAAAATTTCCGGTTATCAAGACTGACCTCCCAGTTATTGAAATTGTTATTTCAATGGTTTACACTGGGTATTACAGCTCTCGCAACTACGTGTCGCTGATATATAGGCATATCGGTTTAACTAACCCATGAAATGGATCGCTGTTACTCCGCTGGTGAGTGTCTAGAGCGCTTTTGTCGTGTCGTGCAATTGGTTCATTCGCTTGAATTATGTGGCTAACTTTGCAGCGCTTGATAAATTTTAGCACCGGACAAGGAAATTTAATGACAATCTGAAATCGTCAAAACGAATTGTAATTCTTACATAAAAACTTAAGAACTTGCTTCATTTACAGTGTTATTTAAGATTATCTTACATTATATCAACAAAGTACTTAAGACAATGGCATTAACAAAGATTTATACTAACATATTTTGCAAAACTAAGTAAAAATCGTGAAAACAATTTGTATATAATATATAAAAAGTGAAGAAATTTCCTTCATTAACAATGTTATTTCCGTTTGGCAAACTTTTTATAAAAAAAAAATTAAAAAATAAAGCATATCCTAAAGAAGAATGCTAACATGTTTTACAAAACGTAAATCAAAAGCGTGAAAATAATTAGTAAATAGAGTATGGAAACTAAAGAAATTTCCTTCGTTTTCCATGTTATTTCTGCCTATCCCACTTTTTATAAATAAAATGTAAAAAGACTGCAGTATTTCCCAAGAAGTATGCTAACATATTTTACAAAACGTAAGTCAAAAGTATAAAAACAACTTGTAGACAATATACAAAAACTAAAGAAATTTCCTTCATCTACAGTTTAATTTCTGCCTATCCTACTTTTTATCTGCAAATTGTAAAATGATTGAAGTATTTCCCAAGAATTATGCTAACAAATTTAACCAGACTTAAAACAGAACAGAAGAGCATTAACAAGGACAGCTGTAACGTCGAATACAAAAGGATATGTAAAAATAACAGTTACCAAGATCCCAAAGTCTAATAAGCAAGAACTTTCAAGAAAAAGTCTTGCAAAAGAGTTCTGAGTCGAAGTCAAGTCTTATCTCCTTCCAACGTCTGAAGTCAAGCCTCAAGTCTTATCTCCTTTTAGCGTCTTAAGTCAAACCTTATCTACTTTAGACGTCTGAAGTCAAGCCTTAAGACTTTTCTCCTTTAGACGTCAGACTTGGACGCAGTTTAGCCTCGAATTTCAAAGGCGCCGCCAAACGCAGCTGGCCTTCATTCGAAGACAGGAAATGGCAGAACGGAAATAAATACTAAAAGTCTTACGTAAACAGGTCAAAGCAGGTCAGAATCTTTCTCTCCAGATATATGTGTTGTGAAGACGAGGGGACAAAAGGGAAAGAGGGGAGGGGAGGAGGGGAGGGGTTTGGGGGCTGAGGGGGAATTAGGACATCAGTAGTCAACGTCAAAAGGAAATGACTGTATTTCTATTCTAGTGGGTCAGAATGCTAATTATTTAACCTACATTTAAATTCGTTGATCAATGAGTAAAAACAACAACAGTTAGAATTATAATACCAAAATGCTCATACATACATACACATACTAAAAGGCTTTTGGAAGCTGATAATAACTGCCTTACAACACTCTTCTCTCGAAACAGATCAAAACACTTAAAACACTTTAAAAAAAATTCCCTTGACCTACGTTGCCCAAAATGCCCGCCGCCGATCCCCTGCCCCTGAAACCACGCCGTGTCATAACTCAGTGCCCTTCTTTCCTCACTTCCCTCCATTTCCTTCCCTTCTGAGGAGCTGACTGACCGCACCCCTGAAGTTCCTACCCAATCCGTCCCCAAGCCCAAGGAACCAGGAGACTCCTTCTCCCCCACCCCCCTTCCCCTAGCATGGCCATACCCACCGCAGCAAGAGCCTTGGCAATAAAACTGACCTCCAGCCTAACTGCCAGGGGTTGCCAGATGTTGCCAGCAACCTTGGCTCTCCAGCCCCTCGAGGCTTCTCGCTTTGTGATTCAGATAGTCTCTTCGCTTTTCCTTACAGTCAGCGTATAAAGTGGCATTTGATATCCCCCAATCAGTGCCAGTTTGAAAGAACAAGCGTGGCACTGGGCCCTGGTCACAGTGGGTCTTTAGAGCACCAAACTGTTCTGGTAACTTTGACTCAAAGTTAGTCCATAGTTCATCTTTGTGATTTTATGTCGAGATGCTTTGTGATATCGTTTTACTCTGAGAAAATACACAAGTCATTGGTTGACAGATGGTAATATGTTTCCGATTTATGATAGAATACCTTACATCTTTGTAATCAGGTAATAGCTGCTGTAAGTTACTGACGTATGTAATTTTTCAGGAGTAAAATATTAGAAAGCAAATCGAATTTGCTCATTAGAACTTGTGTCAGAGCCCACTTAGCAGAATGTGGATATATGCATGAATATGTACGTGCACAAATAAACATAAGAAAAGGGAGATGATTTATCCTAAAGAAGAACATATTCTTAACCTGAACAGAAGAGGAGACTGAGGAAAAGTACTGCTTCGTAATTACCACAGACAAACTGACTGACAGACAGAGACTGAGAGATCGTGGTGGATCCTTGATAAATATCATTATAATAACGTACGCTGTCATCAATCCAGCGGGTGAATCATTATTTCATTATAATCGGGATATTTTCGATCGGTTTACAAAACCAAAATCTTATTTCTGAGTTTACAAAACCAAAATCATACTTCTGAGTTTACAAAACCAAAATCTTACTTCTGAGTTTACAAAACCAAAATCGTGCTTCTGAGTTTCCAAAACCAAAAATCATACTTCCGAGTTTCCAAACTAAAATCATACTTCTGAGTTAACAAAACCAAAATCATACTTCTGAGTTAACAATACCAAAATCATACTTCCAAGTTGACAAAACCAAAGTCATACATCTGAGTTAACAAAACCAAAATCATATTTCTGAGTTAACAAAACCAAAATCATACTTCTGAGTTAACAAAACCAAAATCACACTTCTGAGTTTACAAAACCAAAATCGTACTTGTGAGTTTACAAAACCAAAATCGTACTTCTGAGTTGAGCACACAAACAGACAACTAAAAAAAAAAAGAGAAAAAAAACTACTCATGCAAAACGTCTAGCGCAAAACAAAGCCTGTTCTCCTTTTCCTTCACATTCCGCAGAAAAACGAAATTCCATACAAAACAGGAAAAATATTATCAGCGTTGGAGCTATTACTTCGACGAAATATGAGTTAAGCTCAGCGTGTGGAACAAGGGTTTATATGCCAGATGCTCTCTGAATTCTCGCGACACTCCTTAATGGCCTCAGCCGCAGAGACAGGAATATAAAAACAAGATGAGACAAAAGAATTCACAGGAATACTGTATTGACTTCATTTGTGGTTATTTCATAACTGCCATATTAACTGGCAGTCATTATTCTTGGTGGACTTAATTCTTTAATTTCTTGCTTTCTTTCAGATTCTCTTTCTATTCTGTTGTCAAAGGTAAATATATCAGTTATGTTACATACATACAATTGTAGAATCTCTTCTCGCAGAGACTGAATTTTGGATACTGAGCTTCGCTACATAAAATAACCACACAGAATATCAAACTACAGTTCAAGAACTTGACGAATCAGTTCACTAAAGTCTGATGACACAAACTGGTAATTAATATACATTCACTGACAGGACACAAACACACACACACACATACACGCACACACAAACGCATGAACTGTTGAAGAAGAAGTCGCCGTAAGGGAAGCTAAAATTGAACCCTATTTACATGTCCTTGCTAAGTATAGGGAAGAGGCTAATGTGGCCGTCCTCCGCCACCCTCTGCCCCACCCCCTACCTCTCATTCCCTCCCCATCTTCCCTCCCCCCCTTCCCCCCACCCCAAAGGGAGGACGGGATAGGATGGAAGAGAGACCTAACAAAGATATGAACACAAATACGAAGTTTTGGGTTTTGGTAAAAAAAAAAAAATGTATTTATTACTTGAACAGCAACGCGCACAAACGAACGAACTCGCATGCACGCGCGCATAAGCCGGAAAGGAAACAGCCTTAGTGAAAAATGGAACGGGAAGCGGAAGAGAGGAGATAAAGCAGAAGGGGATGTATTGCTGGTGGTGGTCACTATCCCACACAGAGAGAGAGAGAGAGAGAGAGAGAGAGAGAGAGAGAGAGAGAGAGAGAATATCTACCTACAGTATACAAAAGATTTTTTTCCAAAAAGTGCCCCGTCAATATGATGAAACTGAAGAAATACCAAATCTTGAAATGACTGGGGTATGAGAGAGAGAGAGAGAGAGAGAGAGAGAGAGAGAGAGAGAGAGAGAGAGAGAGAGAGAGAGAAGAAGTAATGGGAATGGAGGAAGATATACATATATAAGAACAAATAGTTTGAACGGAAGATACGACGTGGGGGGAAGTAAATCCAAGAATCAGGAGGAGGAGGAGGAAGAGGAGGAGGAGGAGGAGGAGGAGGAGGAGGAGGAGGAGGAGGAGGAGGAGGAGGAGGAGGAGGAGGAGAAGGAGGAGGAAAAGGATAAGGAAAATAGGAGGAGGAGAGAATCCATTAAGGAGAATGTCGATTACCACCGGAAAACGTCTTCTGCTGGAGACGAACGGCGAATAAATAGCAGTCTCAGAGAGAGAGAGAGAGAGAGAGAGAGAGAGAGAGAGAGAGAGAGAGAGAGAGAGAGAGAGAGTACAGAATTACGATGTGGTAACACATACACATATATATATATATATATATATATATGTATATACAATAGTATGTATATATATATATATATATATATATATATATATATATATATATATATTATATATATATATATATATATATATATATATATATATATATATATATATATATATATATATATATATATAAATATATGACCTGATTACAGCTATGAAGAGAGAGAGAGAGAGAGAGAGTAGAAGTGGTAGTAGAGAGATGTACATTTGACAGGTTTACAGTTATGAAGAGAGAGTAGAAGTGGTAGTAGAGAGATATACATTTGACCGGATTACAGCTATCATTGAGAGAGAGAGAGAGAGAGAGAGAGAGAGAGAGAGAGTGTAGAAGTGGTAGTAGAGAGATATACATTTGACCGGATTGCAGCTATCATAGAGAGAGAGAGAGAGAGAAATTCGCATTCTTGTAACTTCAGTAAAAAAAAAAAATTCGCGTTGCCATACACATACTACACAGGCAAGTATTAAAATTTGAACACCCTTGATGTGATAGTTAATACAGGCTTTGGAATTCTCTTTCAACTTTCTAAAATGTGTTCCTCCTCAGATGAGATATACCACTTTTATTACTGTTACAAACAACAATGGCTATATATAAGTCATTTTAGAATGGCTTAAGCAAATCTAATAACTCCCCCATTTTACTGTACTCTGAGGGAGATGCCTGAGTCAAGATTCGGTATAACGTTAGGTTTTACCCTTAGAATAATAATAATCTCACCCCCTGTCCCCCATGACGGTGCTATTGCGTTCCCAATTTTGAATTGTTTCAGAAATAATATTGCTATTCAGGATCTCATTCTGAAGAATATGAACCAATAATATTGAAAAATCTCAGTCTCTCATTAATACAATCCTTTAAATATCGATCCAGGTTTCGTCAGAATTCTTGTTTTACTCTTTTACATTACATTTACCACTATTTACATTATTTTGCATTATTTCGAAGTGAAATAATTTTTAGTTTTCTGTAAAGGAAAACTATTGTGCCGGCTTTGTTTGTCCGTCCGCCCTTTATTCTGCCCGCACTTTTTTCTGTACGCACTTTTTCTGTCCGCCCTCAGATCTTAAAAACTACTGAGGCTAGAGGGCGGCAAATTGTTAAGTTGATCATCCACCCTCCAATCATCAAACATACCCAATTGCAGCCCTCTAGCCTTAGTGGTTTTTATTTTTTCTAAGGTTAAAGTTAGCCACAATCGTGCTACTGGCAACGATATGGGATAGACCACCACCGGGCAGTGGTTAAAGTTTCATGGGTCGCGGGTCATACAGCATTATACCGAGACCATCGAAAGAGAGATCTATTTTCGATGGCCTTTATTACACGCTACAGAAAACTCGATTCCGCCGAAGAAATTTCGGCGCATTTTTTACTTTTTTTTTTACTGTCAACATTACTTCGACAATTTTCTTCATAAACATTATTGTTCATAAGTTTATCGTAATGATCATAATTGTTTATTTTACTCTGATCAGCCGTTGCATCTCGGCTCAATGGCAGAGCAATCGTTGAATATATAAATATAAACGGATGTTAAACACAAAGACGTATATTAAATAAAAACGCAGATTGAATATAAAGATGTTTATTAGATATTAACTTATGTTAAATATAAAGACGTATTTTAAATATAAAGGCATAAATTGAATACAAAGACGTATGTTAAATAGAAGGACGTATATTACAGTAGGTGTAAAATTCACAAGACTAAGCATGCGTTTGGAATAATGGCTCACCTGGGGAAAATGAGAGAGAGAGAGAGAGAGAGAGAGAGAGAGAGAGAGAGAGAGAGAGAATTCATATTGTTTCAGCATGAGAGAGAGAGAGAGAGAGAGAGAGAGAGAGAGAGAGAGAGAGAGAGAGAGAGATTTATATTGTTTCAACATAATAAGAGAGAGAGAGAGAGAGAGAGAGTTACAGTAATTGAAAGTGAAAATAATTCATATTGTTTCAGCATGATAAGAGAGAGAGAGAGAGAGAGAGAGAGAGAGAGAGAGAGAGAGAGAGAGAGAGAGAGAGAGAGAGAGCATCAGGCTCTTTTGGACCCGTTTGACTGGTCGTATTTCTTGGCTTAATGGGCAGTCATTACTATCAGGATGCTGGAGCAAAAAAAAAAACAAAACTGAACTTTTATTATTATTCATTGAAAAAATTCACCTGATATTCACTCGACTGCAGTGATCTTGTTGCTGTTGTTGCAGGAATGTCAAGCAAAGATAAATGCACTTGGCGATGGATGAATTTATGAATGAAACAGATACTACGCATCTGATCGTAAGGGAAATTAGAATGAAGTCATTTATCACTCGTATATATATATATATATATATATATATATATATATATATATATATATATATATATATATATATATATATATATATATATATATATATACTGTATTTATATAAATAAATATGTACATAAGTATACACACACATACATATATATATATATATATATATATATATATATATATATATATATATATATATATATATATATATATATATATATATATATATAATATACATTTAAACTCTTGCTTTGGGTAATCAAACTTAAGGCAAAAATTCATTATATTGAACATTGAAATAAGGTTTAGATGACAGTAAACATTTTAATGAACAAAGATTGAACAGTGCATAATCGTTCTAAACATAATGTTCAAAATCATGATTCTCAGTCCGATAACAAAGGAAATTCATTGATTGCCATACTCAGTAAATCTAACAACGTTTAGGTAGCACTAAACATCGCTGAGCAAAGACTAAACGATGCACGCTCGATCTGAACATTGTTCATAGACCTGATTCTCAATCTTATAATGTTTCTGAATTTAATGAAAAATCAAGTTGCAATTCAGACGTTGAGATAGTAAGAATCATCACAAGGTTCTTGTTCTTGATTCTTTGCAGATAATTGGCGATTCGTGCAATTATCCTTTCTCTTGGATTCAGAGAGAATTAAGCAAGTCACGGAAAATACTTCCTAACCTTTCACTTTTTTCGTCTCTTAAATCATCCTTTTTTTTTTTTTGCTATCAAAGATCATAGGTTTCGTAGGTTAAGTTACAAAAATCGGACCTTTTCCCAATTTGCTGATATTTGGATTTATAGGACTTTGTAGGACTTTGTAGAATCTTTTGACGTTGATTTTGATATTATAAAACCCACCAAAATAGACATTTGTACGGGGACTTCATGTTCAAACTATGCCAAATTATGAATTCCTTTCATTTTTCTTTCTTTAAATCTTTAGCTGAAAACCCTTATGGACAGAATCAACAGAAAATAAACCCAAAGAGGGCCCCGAAGGGAAATTAGCTGCAGAGAGAGAGAGAGAGAGAGAGAGAGAGAGAGAGAGAGAGAGAGAGAGAGAGAGAGAGAGAGAGAGTTACAGTAATTGAAAGTGAAAGTAATTCACATTGTTTCAGCATGATAAGAGAGAGAGAGAGAGAGAGAGAGAGAGAGAGAGAGAGAGAGAGAGAGAGAGAGAGTTACAGTAATTGAAAGTGAAAGTAATTCATGTTGTTTCAGCATTGATAAGAGAGAGAGAGAGAGAGAGAGAGAGAGAGAGAGAGAGAGAGAGAGAGAGAGAGAGAGAGAGAGAGAGAAAATTGAAATAGACAGACGATTAATATCAGTGGGAATACAGATAGAAGAAAGAAAACGACAAAACAAATAAACTGAGAGAGAGAGAGAGAGAGAGAGAGAGAGAGAGAGAGAGAGAGGTTATAGGAAAAGGTGATAAATAAATAAATATGAGGGAATAGAAGGTAAAACCGATACACATGAAATTCCGGAGACGTGTTTCTACAATAGAGTTCTATATTTGTTGTTGTTGATCGCGCAACACCTTAGTTCAACCCTTCTAGTGGTCTTCCTCTTCCTTATCTCAAATTTGTCTTTCTCCACTTGTCGGTGAACTCTTTTTTTTTTCTTTTTTACCATCCAGTTCTTTGGTTCAGTTTGGTTTAAAGTTACTTCTTTAAGATGAAGCCTTTTAATATAGTGTATTTTCAAAGACATGTTGACGTAGAGAACACTGTACGGAGACATGGTCCCCTCTGTGAACATTTTCAAATATTATGGGCGCCATTTTGTAAATCTCTCTCTCTCTCTCTCTCTCTATCTCTCTCTCTCTCTCTCTCACACACACAGCTATATATATATGTATATATATATATATATATATATATATATATATATATATATATATATATATATATATATATATATATATATATATATTTATATATATATATATATATATACATATAAGTATATATACTTATATATCTATATATGTATATATACATATACAGACACACACAAACAACATATATATGTGTGCGCGTGCGCGGGTTTTGAACAAGAAAACACAGGCGCGATCTGTGGCAATAACAAGAGAGCGAAAACAAAATTCACTCTCTCTCCTAGGAAGCAAATTACACGAAGCATTCATCATCATCATCATCACCATTATCATCACCGTCACCATCATTATCATTATCATCATCACCATCATCCCCTCTTCCTCACAACCAGGCTTCTTATTTTTAAACCCATTAATCTACATCGCGCTGAGGTTAATAATGAAGAGTTCAAAACAAAAATAAAAAAATAATAAAAAATAAACCGCAGGAAACGCCGAAATTAGGACCAACCCCCCAAAACAATCGTCCGACGGACAATGATTTACGGCGCAATGAAGGAGATGAACGGGACGCGCAAATATGCGCGAGCGAGCGCGCGCGCCTTGAGATGAGAGACTGTATAGCGTCTATCCATTTTGCTCGCGGACGAGACGAGGCCCCTTGCTTATCAAGCCTTATAAGGTAGTTTAATTAAGATTAAATTCCAGGTTAATAAGGCAGGGGGAAATGGCCCCTCCGTCCGAGGGATTTTAAGGGTCATTTTGCCCTGGCCCTTTGTCAAATGGAGTCGTGGAGGGCGCTGGAACTTATACAGCCCCAGAGGGATATAATTTGGTGGCAGTTGTCGAAGGATTGTGGTCCTCCAGAGAAAAAGGGATAGGAATGACTTCTTCCATGGATGGAGCGCTTTTCCACAAGGCTCCCCCTACCACCTCCCCTCCTGTTCCCCCTACCCCTAAGGCCAATTCTCCCTTCCCGCTTCCTCCCTCTTCCCTCCCACCCACACCATTTCTTTATCATCTTCTGCCTTTTTGACTTCAGGAAAGATGTGAATTCACGAAAAATTACTTCATATAACCTGAAATTCTTGGCCCCTCCCTATTCCCCACCCTGGCCAATTATCTCCCTCCCCGCTTCCCTCCCACCGACACTTTCTTCATAATTTTCTACCTTTTTTAACTTCAGGAGAGATGTGAATTCATGAAAAATTATGTCATATGGCCTGAAATTCGTGGGCCCCCTACCCCCGTATTCCTCCACCCCTGGCCAATTTCCTCCCCCCCCCGCGGGCTTCCCTCCCACCAACACTATTTCTCCATCATCATCTGCCTTTTTGACTTCAGGAAAGATATGAATTCGTGAAAAATTATTTAGTATAACCTGAAATTCGGTAGACATTTGGCTGCAGAGTTTAAGAAGGCGATAAGTAAACCATTTTTAGCTCAGATAAAACAAAATAGACGTTTCTTCTGCGTAATCCCCTCTGTCTTTACATCAACGTTTTGTTGAGTGAAAGGAAAGTAATTCAAATTTGCGCGTGCTCGGTATGCTTGCAAGGGAGCGTTTAATAGAACATATTCCTAGTGGCAATAAAACGTACTTGAATCAGCAGATGGAGGATCGGTGGAAAGGAATTGCAAGTGGCAGTAATAATTTCTGTGGAAGTCTAATGAAAGCTGATACTTTACTTTCTGTCACTGAGGATGGTGTCAAGTTCCATTTCTCAATCAATAATTGTATCAAATGAAATTTTACATATGATAAAACACAAATGTTAGCATTATTATCATTATTATTATTATTATTATTATTATTATTATTATTATTATTATTATTATTATTATTATTATTGTTGTTGTTGTTGTTGTTGTTGTAGAATAATGATAATAATAATAATAATAATAATAATAATAATAATAATAATAATAATAATAATAATAATAATATTATTATTATTATTATTATTATTATTATTATTATTATTATTATTATTATTATTCAGAAGATGAAACCTATTCATATGGAACATGCCCACCAACAGGGCCACTGACTTGAAATTCAAGCTTCCAAAGAATATGGTGTTCGTTAGGACGAAGTAGGAGGAAGTAAAGGGAAATACAGAAAGAAGAGATCCCACTTATTAAAAAAGAAAAAATGAATTAACAAATTAAGAAATAGATAAAAATGTATTAAAATGCAAGGAGAATAATATTAGGGTAGTAATGCATTGCACCTTCGCTTGAACTTCTGAAGTTCCAATTGTTATCATTCAAGCTGAACAGAGGTCCTTTAGCCAAAAAATAATAGTTGGAAATATAGTCAAATGTCTGCAGCCAACCAAGAGAGAGGTATACGAAAAAGTAAGTTACAATGAATGAAATACATCAAAGATATAACGAAATTCAAAAAAATTAATATAATCAGTGACTATGCAATATTTATGAGTTTCAAATTACATCACATATTGCTTGGTGTTTTCCAGGCCTTCTAAACAAAAAAGAAGCCGTTTCTTTGCAGTTCCAGCGAATATAAAACCTTGCAGATTCTACAAAGATACAAAATAGTCACATAAGCAAAGTGACACAACGAAACCCAGTAATTCAACAAAATATTGCAAGATTAACCCTTCATCATAAGGCCCAAAAGGATGAATGAAGTGGTGATTAATGACAGAAGGTCCAAGGCGACAGACACGGGCGTTTGTGAAACACCAACCTCTCAATATAAAAGTGACCGTGGAGAGGGTCAGCGATCAAAGTCACCAAGGGAAATGTGACTGGAGAGTGACTTAATGTGCCGGTAATCTGGCCTCGCCTAAGATCACATTGATCGTGTTTTTGAGACATGTTGGTTTACTCTTTCAGCAGATAAAGCTTTAGCCTTCGGAATCCATGAGAGAACAGCATAGCACTTTTGAAATTAGAAAGTAAAGTTGATTTTGAACTTAGAAAGTAATGCTGATTTTTTCTATGAGGTCACGAGATTCAGACGCGAAAAGATGTAAAAATGAGAACTATATTTATGAAATAGATTTTATACTACTAGACAGGCAATCATTAATTATAACATTCTGTAAATACTGAGCACAGTAGTTGCCATAGTTGAAAGATTAAGTGTTCTGAATTGTTTCTTGAACTGTTTTGTAACTGCATCTTAAGAAATAAAAGAATGAGTGGTAAACAAAATGTCGTTCTTTGAAAACACAGGCAACTCTTTTTACTTTATTCCAAAATAGGTTCGAAAATAGTAAAAAATACGCTTTCTAATATGAAAAAACTCGAGAACAAAAATAATAAACAGACAAATAAAATACTTGATGATAAAAAAAAAGAATAACGAAGGGGGGAAATTGCGGAATTCAGGAGATGGGATTTTTGTAATCCATTGCGGAATTCAGGAGATGGGATTTTTGTAATCCAGACACATAATGTGTAGCCGTTAGGCAACGGGGTACCGGTGGGGGTGGCTGACAGGGATGGGGAGGTGCAGTTATGGGAAGGGAAAGACGACCACTGGCCCGTCAGGGGGGTGGAGGGAAGGCAGGGAGGGAGATGGGGGGAGAAGGGATAGATAAAGGAGGGGGAGGGGAGAGGGGGGAGGGGGGCGTTTCTGGCAGCAGCCAAATATCGTTGACTGGAAAGAGGAAGCCGGAATTCTCCCCTCCTGAACCTTCCCTCGCTATTCATTTTTCCTCCCCAGACCCCCTGGGGATTCTTCATCCTCATTTCACCCTCTCCCCTCCACATCCCCTCCATTCCCCCTTCCACAACCACTCCTATAACCCCCACCCCCTTTTTACTTCCAGCGGGGCGCTCTCTCATCACTTTGATCACTACACTTTCCACACACACACTTCTATTTTCAAAAATGTATTTCCACTGTTTCTCCTCCCTCTCTCTCTCTCTCTCTCTCTCTCTCTCTCTCACACACACACACACACAACTAAACACTAATCCAAAAAAAAAAGCAAATGCATTCAGTTTAAAATTGCAGTTGATAATCGCTTCCATTTTCCTGTATGTATGTATTTATTTCCCCACGTATGTATGTATACACCATATACAATCTTTTCGTCGCCTCTCCGCGTCAATTTCCCCCCTTTAGCAAGTTAGCCCAAATTCGCACCTTTTTTTTTTATCCCTCCCATCCAAAGTTAGCATAAAATTTTTACTACGGGTATCGGATTTGCATTTATATGTGTGAGAGAGAGAGAGAGAGAGAGAGAGAGAGAGAGAGAGAGAGAGAGAGGAGAGAGAGAGAGAGAGAGAGAGAATTGTACATGTCCATTCTATCAGAATACAGTATAATAATAATAATAATAATAATAATAATAATAATAATAATAATAATAATAATAATAATAATAATAATAATAATAATGTTCATTTTGGTTTACAAAGTTACCTCAGCACTCAGGCATTAAGTGTTTAGTTCAATAGTGTTAAGTATTAAGTTTTTTTTTTTTTACCTTCCCCAAAAAGTAGTGTTCTAATAACGCCTGTGGCATTTTCTGGATAAAATCGTTATTACCTTCAGTCACTACAGAAATTATTATCTTCTCTAAATAACCTTTCAAGGCGTTTCAGAAAAGGTGAAGTTTCCATTAACTTACTGGCGCGCCCTCCCCTCTCTCTCTCTCTCTCTCTCTCTCTCTCTCTCTCTCTCATAAGCACTAAGTTACGCAATGATGCGTTTGGCTAGCTGCTGGCCGGCTGTTTTTCGTTACCTTAGACCCGTGGTGAACAAAACCAGGGACATCATAGGATTTATTTTTCGTGATAGTAACCCATGGAGACAATAGTATTGACTAATATACTGCCCTAAAATGGAAGACTGCAGTATTTGCAAAAATACAAAACTGAGGAAAATGGTAGATACTTCCCCGCCTTACTACTGCTTTTGCAGATACTGCAAATGGGACCGCCTCAGTACTCCTGCAAAGCATTGAAGAAGAATCATTCTGAAACTGCAGTAACTTGTGTACTAGTGTTTCACGAGCCCATTAGGTGGCATATCTCAATTTCGGAATTCACAGTATTCTATTACGTTCGAAACGATGTTCAACGATCAGATTGTCAAAGATGCATCCTCTTGGTTCGACTCTCACAAGCTGACTAACATCGAAAACTCATGGTATTCAGTAATATGCTGCTTTGCGTCCGATTGTGTTGCTATTCACCGCAGCTCAAAATTTAGAGACTAAAATCTTACCCTTCACTATAATAAAGTATTTTCTTTATGAGATAATTAATTTTAATGAAGAAAACTGAAAAAGTAACAGATTTAAGACAGGTAAGCACATGAGCTTATAACTAGTTTGGTTTTCAACGGTGAGGAGACCAAAACGGGTATGATTTTACAAATCAAGATTGACCTCTTCTAAGCTGTGATGACAGCCTTTTTCACCGACTTCAAACAAGTCTTTTGAAGGGAGGCGCGGCAAATAATCCCACAAAAAACAAGTTAAAAATGCGCCGAAGTTTCTTCGGCGCAATCGAGTTTTCTGCACAGCGTATAATCAAGGTCACCGAAAATAGATCTATCTTTCGGTGGTCTTGGTATGACGCTGTATGAGCCGGGGCCCATGAAACCTTAACCACTGCCCGATAGTGGCCTGTCCTACATCGTTGCCAGATGCACGATTATAGTTAAATTTAACCTTAAATAAAATAAAAACTACATAGGCTAGAGGGCTGCCATTTGGTATGTTTGATGATTGGAGGGTGGATGATCAACATAACAATTTGGAACCCTCTGGCCTCAGTAGTTTTTAAGAGGCGAGGCCGGACAGAAAAAGTGCGGACAGAAAAAAGTGCGGACGGTCAGACGAAGCCGGCACAATAGTTTCCTTTTCAGAAAGCTAAAAAGAGGAAGGCAGAAACTGTGCCATTATGCAACGATACGATACTCGTAACTGAAGGGCCGTTCCAAAGGCCAAGACTGAACCCTGAATCTGAACGTGAATGACGAATACTGACGGAGAAATCAAAATATGGCGACCATTCCCAAACGGGAATTCTTTTGTATATTCTTTTCACAGGTGATCACGGTTTATTTCCGTTGTACTTATGCATTCCTTCTTATACTTATCAAAACATTAGGCTAAGTTATGAGAGGAAATAGGCTTATACTCTTGGTTGTAATTACAGGACCCTTGAAAACTGTAAGTGTCACCATGAACCAAATAAGCTCGGACAAATTTCTTGCGCTTAGATCTAAGGCTTTGTAGCGACAAGTGTGAAGAATTCGAGAAGTTCAGTGGTCATTGTGGCTCTTGCAATTACGTACGTATCTGGTAAAAAGTGACTAATAAATTCTATATATACAAACTGGGTAATATTCAAAAGTCGTCAATTCCCATTATGAAAAAATAAGGCTTATGGCATGGATAAATAACCTACGTAAAACTGCAAAACCATATCTATAAAAGAAAATAATTATAATAAAAAATAACTTCGTATTGACAAAAAAAGGCCTATCGTATCAGGAGGCGGCAGTTAAATAAAGAAGAAAAAAGTTTGGCGTTATCAAGATGGCTAATTATTTTAGACTTTTATTAGGCTTTACAAAAATTATTTCATCAACAGTTTTAGCATTATGGATTAGCCTATTTATTTTGTCACAAAATTCATATTTTGAACTGTGTTTACCCTGCAATTTCAATTCTCATTAATAATCAAGTCAAAAAACCACCAGCTGAATTATTTTAGTCAAATCTCCTGTACTACCTGTAAAACTTTGCTGCATATGAACAGCGTAATTTAAAGAATATTTGAGAATATAAGAGAGTCACGAGTATTTAAGTAACGAAGATTCATATAAAATGTAAGGATTTGGACCTAAGAGAAATTCTGAATCCATTCTTAGACTTTTTGTGTCCTGTGCATTGTGTATTGTGAAGTCAAAAACAGATTGATATTCATAATTTCAGTTACAAATCTCTTTCTCTCTCTCTCTCTATCTCTCTCTCTCTCTATCTCTCTCTCTCTCTCTGATAAGTCAAAAAAAGAATGATATACATTATATCAGCTACAAATCTCCGTCTGCCTGTCTCTGATAAGTCAAAAACAGCATGATGTTCATCATATCAGTTACAACGCTCTCTCTCTCTCTTGGATAAGTCAAAAATAGAATGATATTCATCATATTGGTTACAACCATCATCTTCTCTCTCTCAAAATCTCTCTCTCTCTCTCTCTCTCTCTCTCTCTCTCTCTGATAAGTCAAAGACAGAATGACAACTATTGAATCAATCCCAAATCTCTCTCTCTCTCTCTCTCTCTCTCTGGATCCAGTATGCCCAGGCCTGGGTATACAGAGAAGGAGGAGGAGGAGGAGGAGGATGTGGTTGAGGAAGGTCTAAGAAAGGGAGGGTCGTGGTTTGTTTTGGGGAAGGGGGAGGGCTGTGGACAGGGGGGAGGGTATTAAGAATAGTCCCGGCAGGGGCCTTCTGGAGATGTGAAGGAAAAAGGCGGAGGAGGAGGAGGAGGAGAGGGGGGGGGGATAGGGAGAGTGTTAAGTAAGAGCCTTCAAACTA
This sequence comes from Macrobrachium rosenbergii, assembly GCF_040412425.1. Taxonomy (NCBI): domain Eukaryota; kingdom Metazoa; phylum Arthropoda; class Malacostraca; order Decapoda; family Palaemonidae; genus Macrobrachium; species Macrobrachium rosenbergii. Next base: position 35,493,758 of record NC_089757.1, on the reverse strand, counting down.
CTCCCAACCAACATCATAAATCAGTTGTCTGCCTTCTGCCTGTCAGGTCAAAGGGCGTCTCGAATCGCCAAGTCTTATAAACAGAGAGGTTCCCTCACCTACCTCTCTCTCCCTCTCCTCTCCTCTCCTCTCATCTCCTCAGGGAGAGAGAGAGAGAGAGAGAGAGAGAGAGAGAGAGAGAGAGAGAGAGAGAGATGATAAAGGTCTTTACAGAATCACGTCGAGGGCTGGAATGGATGAAACTAGGCTAGACGCTCCGTCCAGCAAAAGTTGTTTTCCAGAATGAAAACGAACTTTAAAATCTGGTCTGGAAATCCATGAATGTGATATCGTTTTATATATAAAAAAAATACACCTTTGCATTGAATAAAGTCAATTCTACTCACCTCTAAAAACAACGACTGACACAAAAGGGAACCGCACGGCCTGGAAAAGAAAAGAAAAAAGAAAATTTAAAAAAATTTAATGAAATCCTCCATCGCTTTAGCCCAAGATGCCATTTCCCTAAGCCCAGAATTTGCAAGAAAACATAAGGAATCATTACCAGTAATATTTCTTTACATGCTGAATGGATATGCAAATGACTCCGGAATTTTTATCAGCAGTTTAAATCTAAAGTGGCCACTCGGCCTGAATTTCAAACGGCCAGTCGAAAAAAAAGATGCAATAACGAACAAACCACAAAATGCAAAATACAGGGTTTGGAAGTCGTAAAAACAAATTCATTTTTTTTGTTGTTGTTGCTAAGTCTACAAATATACAAGTGGACTACTATTTTCCAAGTGTAGATTACTTACAATAAATAACATTCCCTATAAGTACCACGGGAGTTTCGAGTTCCGTGAAGGAGTGGTTCCTAGGAAAATACTCCCCAATACTTCCAACTCCCACTCCCTTCCCCTAAGCCCCTCAAAAAAAACTTTTGTTTATTGGGTAAAATTGTAGAGAATGGAAGATCTAATTGACTTTTTAATTAGGGGAAAATAATAGCTTAACATTTCCGAACAGGGCTCGCTTTAAACGCTGGCATAAATTATACTCAGCATTCACAAAACTATTATTATATACAATTCTAAGACACGAAGACTGTCTGCTGCGGTTAGACCAATTCAAAAAGGAAAAAAAATTATCTCTGAATAGAAATTGTGGACTGAGCAGTTACTTACTGCGTGCTGAATCTCTTAAGAGACTTTACATCTTTGAGAGACTACTGGCAAAGTCTCTCTCTTCGAGTGACAGATGGCAAAGTGAGGAAATTTTTTAATACAATATTGAAATTGTAGTTCATACACAAAGTGAGAAAGTATCATTTGAGGTTATCAGTGCAGAAAGTGGGAGAATACGCAAAATATTTGCTAAAGCAAAAAACGAGAAAATGTAAATTGAATTTCTTTAAAAACAATTATTTTACTCGAGGACTAATAAAAGAACCACTTAAAACAGGAATGAAAAATACTATATTTTACAGAATTTAGTGAGAAAAAAAAAATGGAATTATATGGTGTAAGGTGGAATACATATTTACATAATAGAGCACACAGTTATGTAGATGATAAGAAAAAGAGACAATAAATAATGAGTAAAAGAGAAAATATTAACCAAATAGATTTTAATTACACAGAGTTGGTAAAATACCAACAAACTCGCCCGAAGATTTGTGATAAAATAAAAATGAAGCAAAAATAAGATAAAGCCAAAAAAATAAAGTAAATGGTATAAACACATAATTGCTGAGGAATACCATGATAATACTGAGTATATTGTTACCATCTGGCTTTAAAAAACCAAATATGACAGCTGAGATGACCTAGCATCCAAACAATAATTGAACAGGTATACCAGTCAGCTAAGAAAAATATATCTGTCAGGTGAGGAAGATGAGTGCCCTCAGGAACGTAAGATGATTCAAAAGAGGATTAGAGAATTGTTCAAAAAAAAGCTTTCCGATAAATTTACCACTTATTTTTTTTAGAGAAGAGTTAACAACTAACACTCGAGCAATAGGGTATTGTTAACAATATTTACTAATAACTTTCCGGAGTGAATTATGATTTTTTTTTTTAGAGAAGACTTAACAAATACCCTCTGTTAAAACCCGTGAGATTCGCTGTATCATGGACAGGGGTACCCCCTAAATTCAGTCTCTGCTCGCCCCCATTACGAATTTAAACGAATCAATACATCAAAGCGAGACTTTAGACTCTTGCGTGTGTATAACCATAGATAAAAGGTGAGAGAAAGAAAGGGCCTCCTCTCTCTCTCTTTCTCTCTCTCTCTCTACAGTCTTCTTTCCACAGAAATTCGCCGCTCTCTCTCTCTCTCTCTCTCTCTCTCTCTCTCTCTCCACAGAAATTCGCCTCTTTCTCTTTCTCTATGCAGCCTTCTTTGCAGAGAAATTCTCCTCTCTCTCTCTCTCTCTCTCTCCACAGAAATTCGCCTTTCTCTCTCTCTCTATACAGCCTCTTCCACAGAAATTGCCTCTCTCTCTCTCTCTCTCTCTCTCTCTCTCTCTCCACAGAAATTCGCTTTATTTCTCTCTCTATACAACCTTCTTTGCAGAGAAATTCTCTCTCTCTCTCTCTCTCTCTCTCAACCTGCATCCATCTTCCCAGAAAACTTCCTACTCTCTCTCTCTCTCTCTCTCTCTCTCTCTCTCTCTATCTCTCTCTCTCTCTCTTAACCTGCATCCATTTTCCCAGAAAACTTCCTACTCTCTCTCTCTCTCTCTCTCTCCGGTTCCTCTCCTGGGTTCCATATAACCATAACTAACTACCACCCCGCCTTATTATCTCCACCGCAGACCAGTATGTAGGGAGAAACGTTGCCGGAGGGGGAAAGGAGGGAGGGAGGGGGAAAGGAGGGAGGGAGAGAGGGAGAAAAAGGAAGGAGGGAGAGGAGGGTGAACGAAAAGGGAGAGGAGGGAGAGGTGAAATGAGGTGGAGGGACGGGAGGCCGATGCAAGGAGTTACCTGGAAGGAGTTAAACGACGAGAAA
>NC_089757.1:35480764-35485764 GCF_040412425.1 Macrobrachium rosenbergii | reverse complement strand
GGCAGGAAACCTGCCTCCCTCCAGGGAAGCAGCCTCTGAGGAGGACCTTACCATGTCAAGGGTGTCCTCAAGGGATGCCTCCCTAGGGCGCCTTTGGACTCCTCATCCTTGTGGTTCAGGAACTCCTCAGGCCCGCTTCCCAGCCTGGCAGGAAACCTGCCTCCCTCCAGGGAAGCAGCCCCTGAGGAGGACCTTCCCCCTTTGGCGGGGGTGTCCTCAAGGGATGCCTTCCCTAGGCGCCTTGACTCCTCATCCTTGTGGGTTCAGAACTCCTCAGGCCCGCTTCCCCAGCCTGGCAGGAAACCTGCCTCCTCCAGGGAAGCAGCCTCTGAGGAGGACCTTCCCCTTTCAAGGGTGTCCTCCAAGGGATGCCTTCCCTAGGGCGCCTTGGATTCCCACTTATCCTGTGGTTCAGGAACCCCCTCAGGCCCGCTTCCCAGCCTGGCAGGAAACCTGCCCTCCAGGAAGCAGCCTCTGAGGAGGACCTTCCCTGACAAGGGTGTCCTCAAGGGATGGTTTCCCTAGGGCGCCTTGGAGTCCCTCATCAGCTTCTCGTTGGTTGTCCTGTGGCTTTCACCTATTCAGTTTCCTTTCTTCTGATTCCACTTCGTCCTGGTTTGGAAAGGAACTCGCGCCCTAACTATGATAACATAGACCACTCCTATGCCTAGCTTTTAGAATAAGACACATCCCTTCTCGGAAGGCTTCAAGACGATTTGAAGAATCTCCTAGCTGGATTCTGGAGACTTTGAAGTCAGCGGTGTACTGAGCTATAGAGTTCGGCGCATGTGCCAACTGCTTCGCTGTCGTCCTGTTGGAGACCGAAGGGTTCCGTGACGTTTTCGGGAAACCAGAAGACTTCAGATCATTTCACCGTCGCCTAACCATTCCTTTGTTTTTCGTTTCCTACGCACATATACTGTAGTTGCTTGTTCAGAACGCGTCCGCGAAGTAGTCCATATTTTCAAGTGCTCTGTTGTTCAGTGACTTTGTTTGTAAAATCTTATACCTTCTTTTAACTCAGCTTGTCGAATAAACAACATCTTGTTTCTGAAGACGATTTTAAGGATCTCGAACTTGTTAGGGGCGCATGCGCGAATGGTATTTTTTCCTCGTGCCTCCAGGAACTGGAGCAGAATAATTCCAAGACGGATAAAGTCCTCTGATTCCTATGAGGTTTTAACTGATCTGTTGACCCAAATGGTGCTTCTAACTCTCTCTCTCTCTCTCTCTCTCTCTCTCTCTCTCTCTCTCTCTGCTTTCTTCTTGTGAAAATTGAAAGTCTCTATTCCACGTCCTCCTCTCTTTGATTAATTTTCTGGCTGATCTCGAGTGAAGAACTTGCCTCCAAAATGTGATTGCAGCTTTCTAAATCCTAATCGCCTCGAACTGGAAGTGAAGACGCAAAATGCAAAAACTACCACAAAAACAATTCTACTTGTATTTCATAATTTACTTATTTTTTATCGTTTTTTTATTTATTTGCTCAATTATTTTTTCTTCTCTAATAACTGATTTTTTTTCTTTTCTGTATTTTCATTACCTTCATTACTTCTTTTCAAATGAACACCAAATTCTTCTGAGGCTTGAATTTCAAGTCAATGGCCCTGTGGGGCTTCTTCCGTGAACACGGTCCATCTTCTGGATAATAATAATAATAATAATAATAATAATAATAATGATAATAATAATAATAATAATAATAATAATAATAATAATAATAATAAAAATAATAATAATAATAATAATAATAATAATAATAATAATAATAATAATAATAATAATAATAATACAAATAATAATAATTTATTTGTTCATGATCTCTCAACCATCGCAGTCTATATATACGTATATATTTTTTACCACAGATACCATATATAATTAACCTTAATTTAGCTCTCGCAAATAGAATCCATTCTAAATTAGGATCGTTGCTAAATCTTCCCCATAGAATGGTTTGGAAGATATTGTAGTGTGGCAGTAAAGCCCATTTACAAATGGAGCAGGTTGCCAAACCTTGTGGTTCAGTGTACTTTCCCTGTATATATGTATATGTAAATTATATGTATGTATTATATATATTTATATGACGTATAACATGTATATATATACATATGTATATGTATACATATACACACACACATATATATATATATATAATATTTATATATGTATATACACATATAATATATATATATATAAATACATATATAAAATATATATATAAATATTATATATATATATACATATATATATATATATATATATATATATATATATATATATATATATATATATATATATATATATATATATATATTTATATATATTTATATATATTTATATATATATATATATATATATTATATATATATATATATATATATATATATTTATATATATATATATATATATATATATATATATATATATATATATATATATATATATATATATATATATATAGCTTTAGAAACCAGTTCTTCACCTAGTGAACTGAATGAAATAATTGTCAATATTCAGCTCCTGATATAAAAAAAAATTAATTTAAAAAAATTTCAAAAAATAATTGTTTAGTTTCGCGCTTTCATTTCCTGAAAAAGTTTTGTTTCTAACAAAAATTTTTTTACAAATAATAAAAATGGTGAGAATAGGTTAACTTCCTCTGCCGTTGGCGTCGTAGTGGCAATACTCCAAATTGAATCATATGACCTGCTAGCTTCTCCTTTTCCATAACATCGTCCTTTCCATCTTTCCAAATTTTCCTTTCCGTTTCAAAGCTTTCCTGCTTTGCCTTTTCAAAAGCAATTCACTGCTTATTGTCTTTCCATTTTTGGCAATTCCTTCTGGGCTAATTATTTCCATGAGGATGGTACCATGGATGTTACCGATCTCAGAAGAGAAATTAGTTGAATTTATCACCGATATCAAGACACAGTAGTTACATTAACGCCGATATCAAGACAAAGCAGCTAAATTTATCACCAACATCAAGACAAACTAGTTAAATTGGACACCGATATCAAGATAAAAGTAGTTAAATTTAACAGTGATATAAAACAAAGCAGCAAATTTAACAAACATCAAGACAAAGCAGCTAAATTTATCACCAACATCAAGACAAACTAGTTAAATTGGACACCGATATCAAGATACAAAGTAGTTAAATTTATCAGCAATATCAAGAAAAAGTTATTAAATTTAACACCGATATCAAGACAGAGCGCTTAAATTTAACACCAATGTCAAGAAAAAACAAATTTAACACCAACACAGATATCAAAACAAAGTAGTTAAGTTTATCACCGATATCAAGACAAAGCAGTTAAATTTATCACCGAATACTCATATCAAGACCAAGTGATTAAATTTCAAACAGGTAAGACACTTCCTTTTCGAATGATAAGTAAATAAAAAAAAGTATGGTATTTTGTACATGATGTTCATCCTCTGGCGACAGCAAAATGACAAATGACATCCATTTCACAAAATGATAGCCATTTTTGCATACAACGGTTATTTCATATTAAATTGGGTCTCGCTGAATTTAGTTTTGTTGACAATACAAATAAAAAAAATTTCCATAGAAAAACAACAAAAAGGAAAAGCCATTTCAGTTAAGTGAACTCGCTTGAAACGATGCCTTAGAAGTTACGCAATACAAGCCTTGTTACGTAAGGTAATTTGTGTGTAATTCTATACCGCAGCTAATTACGAGCTTTCAAGATAGATGGATCGGTCCAGAATATTTTTATTTAGTTTTTTTTTTGTTTTTGTTTTTGTTTTTTTCCTCTTTGTGCTTTGCAGCAAATTGATTAAGGCCAGCAAAGTTTCGTCTTAGAACGAGGCTCAGTAAATTGCCATTTGGGATAATGTTTTCCGAACACGAGAAATGATTAGATAAAATAGGCTTTAAAATTAAAGAAATTTAAATACTTTGTCTTGATATCAGTGTTAAATTTAAATACTTTGTCTTGATATCGTGGTGTTCAGGTGTTAAATTTAACTACTTGTCTTGATATCGGTGATAAATTTAACTCCTTTGTCTTGACATCGGTGATAAATTGAACTACTTTGTCTTGATATCGGTGATAAATTTAACTACTTTGTCTTGATATCGGTGACAATTTAACTACTTTGTCTTGTAAATTGCCACTGGGATAATGTTTTTGACACGAGAAATTAGATAAAATAGGCTTTACATTGCAGTGAATTGTTAATTTTCAGTTCAATCTTTGCTTAAACAAACCGTTTATAGCCATGTAATGTCTCCCATTTTTATGAATTAAATCTTTGAAAGGGAATGGCTTTTGTCTGGCAAAAATAAAAATGTATTCATTACTTATATGTGTGTGTGTGAATGTGTGTGAGGTGTGTGTGGGAGTGTGTGTGTGTGTCAGTATCTGTATGTGTGGGTGGTGTGTGTGTGTGTCAGTATCTGTATGTGTGGGTGGTGTGCGTGTGAGAGAGAGAGCGAGAGAGAGTGTGCATGTGCCTATGCGTGTGTTAGAGAGAGAGAGAGAGAGAGAGAGAGAGAATGAGCGCCAGGCAATACGCGCACGCAACCCTCCACGAGAATAACCAATCCCTAAGAACGGAATAAGACAATATTCATACCTCAGTTACTAACGGTTCATAATAGCTAGCAGTCAGGGCGCCAGCAGAAAGACTTAGCCAGCAGGCTTGGAGAACAGAGAAAAACAGCAGAAGCGGAGGATACAGCATCACAGCATCACAGCAGAGGAATACAAGAGGAAGTCCAGAGCCCTATTGTAATGTATACGTGTTTGTTTTACTGCTCGATGCCTCGTAAACGAGAGATGGGCGTTAATATGAGAGAGAGAGAGAGAGAGAGAGAGAGAGAGAGAGAGAGAGAGAGAGAGAGAGAGAGAGAGAGAGAGAGAGAGAGAGAGAGAGCTTATTAGACGAACGGAAAGGCCTTCTATTGTTGCTGTCGATTATGCAGCATATATTTTTATTGTTAAGAATGTACAGATGAT
>NC_089757.1:35460764-35478264 GCF_040412425.1 Macrobrachium rosenbergii | reverse complement strand
TAATAATTTGCATTTGAAACCTCCTAATAACTAAATTTACAATAACACCAATACAGACCATTGAATTGATTAAGCATAGCAACCTAAGACCTTATTTACTTTTACTTATTCATCCCACTCCACGTACTGAATAGAATTTGAATTGGAATAGAATTTAGGCCAAAGGCCACACCGGGACCAGTGAGATCATTCAGCGTTGAAACGAAATTGACAGTAAAGGTTTGAAAGGTAACAGGAGGAAAATCTCAAAAGCAGCTGCACCATGAATCAATTGTTAGAGAGAGGTGGAGGACAATAAGATGGAAGAAAGAATATGAAAGGAGGTAATAAAGAACGAAAAGGGTTGCAGCTAGGGGCCAAAGGCACACTGCAAAGAACTCAAGTAATGGAAAGTAAAGATGGAAGAAAGAATTGGAAAGGAGGTACAGTAAAAGGAACGAAAAGGGTGACAGCTACGGGGTCCACACTGAAGGATTATTAAAGATTATTCCTGAAAAACACAGCCTCCCACTTAAGGCCCTATTTATCGCCAGTTTCATCCTCTGAAAGGCTCCACACGACCGCCACCCCTCCCGCCACCACCCCGTCAGTGTTTCGTCTACAACTTTCCGTCCTCGCAGGTAAAATTGGGGCACGCCGGAATTCGCGACGCAAGGCTGAGGCAACACGCACAATCATCTGACCATTTCTTCTTGAGGCACTTGAAGAATATTTTATTTTTGCAAAACGAAAATACCGCCTTTAGGCGGGGAGAAAATTGAAAAAATGTAAAATAACACTAGAATGAAAAAATAAAATATTGAAATATCAACAAAATGATAAGTAAAAATGAAGAAAAGTAAAAATATACTGAAAATACAAAGAAAAATAATAAAATATAAAATATAAAGAAAAAATAATGATAAATGATATTAAAGAAAATATAACCTGTTCTTTGACAAAAATATAAAATAACACTAGAATGAAAAATAAAATAATGAAAATATCAAGAAAATGATAAAAATATAAATAAAAAAGCAAAATATAATAAAAAATACAAAGAAAAATAAAATAAAAAAGAGTAAAGAAAAAATAATAATAAATATCAATGAAAATAAACTCTGTTCTTGTATAGAATCATTCAATAATTACTAATCATGATTCACTTACTTTATGGTTTGTCTCTTCTTCTTTCAGATTACATCCGTTTCATTTAGCTAAAATAAAGGGAAATTTTGATAATAGAACTGCTGAGTCAATTCATACGCAATTACGCTACCAGTGATAAAAATAGCTTTATTCTTTCGCGAACAGTACGACAAAAAAAAAAACTGCGTAACCCAATTGCTGATTCATGTCAAAAAAAGTTCTTCAGAAACTTTTGACATGGAATAAGATGCTTTTATCCCCTATAGCGACTTCTTCATCCGTAGATTAAAAAAAGCGAGAGAGAGAGAGAGAGAGAGAGAGAGAGAGAGAGAGAGAGAGAGAGAGAGAGAGAGAGAGAGATAAAAAAAAAAAGCTCCTCAATGCTCCTCCGCAGAAGAAGATAAGGATTTTTCCCCGCGCAAACATCGCGTGTTTTTTTTATCGGATATTACTGGAAAACTTCAGCGCCCTCTACACCTCATCTTCTCAAAGATCACTGTTCTAAAAAGAGTTTGGACGGAAGAGATTAGATAAGAGGAAAAAATCACTTTAGCAATATTTTTCTGGAGGAAAACCCTCTTAGCAATATTTTTCTGAGGAAAACCCTTCTAGCAATATTTTTCCCAAGGAAAATCACTTCTTAGCAATATTTTCATGGAGGAAATCCTTAGCAATATTTTCCTGGATGAAAATAGCATTTAGCAATTTTTTAAATATCACTTAGCAAGATTTTCCTGAGAAAATCACTTTAGCAATATTTTCCTGAGGAAATCACTTGCAATATTTTCCTGAGGAAAATCACTTTAAATATTTTCTGGAGGAAAATCGTTTCAAGCATTTTGCCTAGAGGAAATCACTTTTGGCACAATATTTTCCAGAGGAAAATAACTTTTAGTAATATTTTTTGGAGGAAAAAAATAACTTTTAGCAACATTTTCCTGGAGGAAAATTGAATTACTTGATTTAGGCTAAAGTTATAGATTAAATCATGTGTTAGCAAAAGAATATATGAAAGAGACTGTACGTTTATAAAAAACAAATAAAAATTGTAAACAAACAAATAAAATCACATTAAACTTGAAACAATGCGAAAAATGGTGCATGTTTGACAAACACAATGAAATGTAGTAAACAAATGAAATTGAATAAAACAATGAAAACAAGCTTGAAAAATAAACAGATAGATGAATAAACAGAAGAAAATAATGGCTAGTACTGACAACATGCAACCCTGTCACCTTACGATATTACAGTTTATAGCTCTATAAAAATAACAGAGCGGGTTACAGCACGACTTCACACGGCTGACCAAGGTCCAAGGACCTTGCTAGCACAAGGTCACTCACGGTAATAAATAATAAGGGAAATGCTGCATCAACTCTACCATAAAACATGTCATAAACATGTCGGAAACTTTTTATATATATCACAAACAAGTTGAAAACAAGTCAACAACATAACTGGAAAACGATTCTTTTGGCAAAGATTACCAATAAGTCAATGACTTGTGTTCAACAAGTTTGTGATGCTACCAGCAAGCCACTGACTTGTATTCAACCTGTTTGTAATGCTACCAACAAGTTACTGACTTGAATTCAACCTGTTTGCGATGCTACCAATAAGTCATTGACTTGTTTTAAATCTGTTTGTGACGCTAACAACAAGCCACTGACTTGTGTTCGACAAGTTTGTGATGCTACCAGCAACCCACTGACTTATATTCAACCAGTTTTCAATGCTATCAACAAGTCATTAACTAGTATTCAGCCAGTTTGTAATGCTACCAACAAGTCACTGACATGTATTCAACATGTCTGTGTTGTGTGTGTGATAAGTTAGCATTACCACTTGTGCTAAGGGAATCTTATATGAAGTCTCACGTCCAGTTTCCTCTCTTCTCAACTCTCTCTCTCTCTAAGTAACCTATCTGCGATACATAACAGTCGTCTAACAAGTAAGGTACATAATTCACTGCTTTTGGTAAACAGATGCACACTGGATTTTTTGGGAGCTCGCTCAGTTATCTCTCCTTGTCCGGTTCGAGGCTCGAACGCTGGCCGTCCAGTATTGAGCAAGACTGTCTCTCATCCAAGATGAGAGAGAGAGAGAGAGAGAGAGAGAGAGAGAGAGAGAGAGAGAGAAACAAAAACAGAGTTAATTAAAATTGTGCATAGACTCGCTGCCACCCAAGGTACAAAGAGAGAGAGAGAGAGAGAGAGAGAGAGACAGACAGACAGAGAGAGAGAGAGAGAGAGCCAAAAACAAAGGGTAAATGGAGACAGACAATCCAATAATTACAGCATTTCCATCTATTCATCAAATCTACCCATCCATCAACCTCAGCTTCAAGCGTCCGAGAAAATAAGAAAAAATGAAAAAGAGAAAATAGGAAATATTCTCTCTCCTCTCTCTCTCTCTCTCTCTCTCTCTCTCTCTCTCCCTCTCTCCCAAAAGACCTACACACACAAAGACAAACACACGCACAGAATCTGCGAATACAATAGGAAATGAAAAGGAGAAAATAGGAAGTATTCTCTCTCTCTCTCTCTCTCTCTCTCTCTCTCTCTCTCTCTCTCTCTCTCTCTCTCTCTCTACATGAGAAGTACAGGCACAGAGACTTACACAAAGAGTCTGAAAATATAAGAAATGAAAATGGGAAAATAGGAAATATTCTCTCTCTCTCTCTCTCTCTCTCTCTCTCTCTCTCTCTCTCTCTCCATGAGAAGTACAGACACAGACAGTCTGAAAATATAATAAGACAGAGTGAAAAGGAGAAATTAAGAATCTCTCTCTCTCTCTCTCTGGCACCACCTCAATAAGACAAACAGACACACACACAGACAAACTCCCATACACTATTGCTTGACAATTTTTGGCGTCGCTCTTACGGCCCATGATGAACTGCGGCAAAAATTGTAGTAATGGACGACTTCGGCGGAACTTTTTAATCCAGAGCCTCACAACCCGTCGGAGGATTCCACAGGGGCCCTTTGTTGCCGTTGTTTTAACCGTGGGAATATTATATTGAGAGTGGCTCCCCTGTGTGTGTAAAAAGCTAATGTGTAGGTGGGGGTGGGAGGAAGGGGAGGGGAAGAGGGGAAAGAGTGGGCGTAGAGACTACCTGAGAGAGAGAGAGAGAGAGAGAGAGAGAGAGAGAGAGAGAGAGAGAGAGAGAGAGAGAGAGAGAGTTATTATTGATTGTAGTCATTACCCCTTTTTGTATTTCGTCAGTTTTTCTTTTTATCATATATATATATATATATATATATATATATATATATATATATATATATATATATGTATGTATATGTATATATATATATATATATATATATATATATATATATATATATATATATATATATATATATATATATATATATATATATATATATATATATATATATATATATATATTATACTGTATATATATATATATATATATATATATATATATATATATATATATATATATATATATATATATATATATATATATATATATATATATACATACACACACATATTGTCACAGTAAAAGTGAGTGCAGTACGAGCGCGCGCACAAAACCATTCCACGCGAATTTGAATCCAATCTAGTGAACTCCAACGAGTATATCTAAATAACAAAGCCACCCCGCCTGTCATTAAACTTACGATTATCTGAGAGCCAATCCGCCCAAGAATAAATTCACCTAGAGGAGCGTATGTACGTATGTGCGTTTGTGTATGTGTGTATGTGAGTATGTGCGCGTATGTGTACGCCCATGACTCGAGCGTATATACGCACGCTAAAACCTATTTTCGCCTTGATATTGAGAGCCATATAAAGAACCATATAAGCTATAGATCACAATTAGGTTTTCATTTACATAAAATCTCCATTACAGTAAAAACTGTAAATGAAAAATACGAGATATTTCACTCTCTGTCTCTTTCTCTCTCTCTCTCTCTCTCTCAGGCACTGTGTGTGTGTGTGTGGTGTGTTTGCTTGTTTTGGTTGGGGGGGGGAGGAGGAGGAGGGAGGATTTTGTGGGGGGAGGGGAGAAGTTTGCGAGCGTAAACCAGCCAGATCTCTTGAAGAGATACTCCCGTTTGATTTCCGGCGCAGGCTTTGGGTTGCCTTGACGGCGCAGCATCCAGAGTATTACTATTATTATTATTATTATTATTATTATTATTATTATTATTATTATTATTATTATTATTATTATTATTATATTTTTGTTATTATCAGTCCAAGTGAATTATAATATTCTTATTCTTATTATTATTATTATGCAGAAGTACGAACTCAGATTATTATGAGGAGAGAGAGTTATTCAGAAGATAAAACCTAGATTATAATATTATTATTGTTACTATTATTTATATGAATTATATTATTATTATTATTATTTTTATTACTATTATTATTCAGATGATGAACACACAGATTATAATAATAATATTATTATTAATATTATTAATATTAATAATAATAATAATATTATTATTATTATTATTATTATTATTATTATTATTATTATTATTATTCAAATGGAGCAAACTCACCAGGAGTCGTTGACTTGAAATTCAAGCTTCCAAACAATATGGTATTCATTCGAAGGAAGTAACGGAAGGCAATAGGAAATATAGGAAATAAGAGATATATATACATTGAATAATGAATTTAATTTTAGAAAAATGAAGATCTATGAAATAGAATTCTTTATAAAGAGCCAAATACACTTCTGCATTTATGTAAATGAAGTCAATTTAAAGCTCCATTTATAAAATAAAAGCAGCAACTTTTGAATAATCTGAAAAGATATATTCCTTGGAAAACTGGGAGAAAAAGACTATCATTCAAAACATTAAGCCAAAGCAACGCATCCGAACATTATAGGCTCCTCACGCAAACCAGTCTTTCTCTCGGAGAAGCATTCCAGACTGACAGCGAAGAGGAACGCGATTGGCCGAAATCACCGAGGGGGCGGAGACAAGGGGAGATGGTGGCCGCTGATTGGCGGCGTCATGGAAAAGGCGGGGCTTAGGGGGAATCATCGGAGAAGAGAGAGTGAGAGAGAGAGAGACCAAAGGCGCCAACTTGTCGGACGTGACCGATACAAATTACCCCAAAATATTTCGGGGTTTGATTTCGATTTCACGACGGCACCTCGTGACGTCACAATGCTTGGTCCAAAATGATTTGATATATCAGTTAAATTTTGGCAATGGTTGCACGGTTCCATGAAACTCGACTATCGAATTATTAGACTGGATAAACAAAAAATGACTTAAATCAAACGGTTTCGTCAGATTATTCCTAAACATCTTCACTACTGAATATAATTAGTTAATATTATATTAAAAAGTATAACATTTATCTCAATCAAAATTTTGCATACGAATGATAATGACATTTATTTTAATAATATAAAGATTGTAAATTGTTAAATCATTCTGAAGTCAAATAGGTTCATGGAAACACGAGTATGATATATGTATATATATATATACATATATATATATATATATATATATATATATATATATATATATATATATATATATATATATATATATATAACTACCTCAGCTTTATGATTGCCGTCACCTAATTATAAATCAAATAAAAAATCAATTTTTTAAATATTAACTGAAAGAATTAGGCACAAGAATATATATAAAGATAATATCCACAAATACAATCAAAAGGCGTCATGTTTTTCGAAAGAAGGCCTATACTATCATCTCATTATTATTATTATTATTATTATTATTATTATTATTATTATTATTATTTAGTTTAATTTGTAGCATTATCTGTAATTTTTGTACCTGGCATTTTTTCTACCATGAAATAAATCTTGGAATGTCACTCTGAGCCTGAAAGTCAATTCTGATTATAAAGATGGAAAATGATTTACTACAAAATCTCAGCTGATGCAGGAAAAATATTCAGTACAATTATATTATATTTTTTTCTTTTTTTGCAAAAAGTAATCTTTACGCATGGCTAATTAAATTCAGTACAAGACATTTTGCAAAGAAGTCATTTAAACCTGCTAATTCTTTTAGCAAATCGACAAAAGGATAATCTCAGCAGCTACCGAGTCAATCCTTGACCCCATGACTGTTCTGTATTTTGCTGAGTAATCACATTTTCTCCACAAAATCATAAAAGTAATTGGTCTGCTTTGGATAGTGCATGTACAGGGTGAAAAGTGACCTGTATTATTATTATTATTATTATTATTATTATTATTATTATTATTATTATTATTATTATTATTATTATTATTATTATTATTGGAGAAGCAAATCCACAGTTATGTATAATATTATGTACATATATTTAAAGATAAATCAATATAGATATTGATTTATCTTTAAATATATGCACATATACATAACTGTGGATTTGCTTCTCCATTTTAAGACTCATGCCACTATGAGTTTTTTTTTAATTATCACTATTACTATTATTATTATTATTATTATTATTCAGAAGATGAGCCCTATTCGTATGGAACAAGTCCCCCTTGAAATTCAAACTTCCTAAGAATATGGCATTCATTCGAAAGAATTAACAGAATGTAATAGGAACTACGGAAAGATCAGCTATTGGGAAATAAAAAAAAGATAAATTAACAAATTAATAGATAAACAGACAATAAATATAAATAAATTATCAGTACCACCCTCAGGCAAGAGAACCATTGCTGAATTAAACCAGTTTCTTAGTATCTTGCAATAATCCTGAACAACCATTCAGCCATTCCTTCAAGAAGTTTAATACTTTCAACAATACCAAAATTTTTATAATAATATTAACCAGACAGGGTCACTCCTAGTTTTATTCAGCTTTTTACATCCATCACCCCGCTTATGTGTACATATATTACGTTCATGTGTTAAAAAATCAAATGAATAGAGAAAGTCAGAACATAGAAGCAAGGAAAGTAAAACTAAATTGGGTATTGGAATTGGAATATAGAATTTAGGCCAAAGGCCAAGCGCTGCGACCTGTGAGGTCATTCCGCGCTGAAATGGAAATTGACAGTGAAAATGTGAAAGGTGTAACTAGAGGAAAACTTGCAATTGCACTATGAATAAATTGTTAGGAGAGAGTGGAAAGTCAGATGGAAGAAAGAGAATATGAAAGGAGGTGCAGTAAAAGGAATGAAAGAGGTTGCAGTTATGGGCCGAAGGGACACTGCAAAGAACCTCAAGTGATGCCTACAGTGTACCATGGGAGGTGCACTGACGGCACTACCCCCTGAGAGGAATTAAACTAAATGAACAAATGTCCAGGTCGTTAAAAATTCTATGTAGATAGACAATGTACCAAATTTTTTTCTCCTGCAAAAGTAAATTCTGTAGAACCTTATTTCACAGCCAGTTTGTTACTAAACTATTCATTGACATCAAGAAGTGAAACTAGGTGGCACAGCATCCAAAATTAAGTTGGCACCTAAGATACAGAAATGGTTGTAGGAGTCTGTATACGAGACAGTGAAACTAAACTTGATTCGTCATACAGAAGAATTGCAATGTTTCATGGGTTGGTTACCCTAAAATAAAGGAAGATATTTTAATAAATGGCAAGTCACTGCCAATTTCAATAGTAAATAAATCTAATAGACCGTACATAATACTATCTTCATACACCTAGAACTCATCAAAACTTAAAGCAAATGAAATGGTAGCATAGCCAGTGTATTCCTATACAAACTTCATACTTATCGCCAAACTCTTATTCCCTCTTAACAAGAAACGTAAAGTACAATAAAAATAACAATTAACCTTTCCTCTAACAACAGCAAAGCAGAAGCAAGCACTCACAAGAGAAAATGACTGACAGACAGACTGACAGACTGAAAGACTGACAGACTGAAAGACTGACAGACTAACAGTATGAAAAACTGACAGACAGACTGGAAGACTGACAGCTGACAGACTGACTGACAGACTGTCAGCCAGACTGACAGACTAACATAAAGACTGAAAACCGAAAACATGACAGACAGGCTGACAGACTGAAAGACTGACAGACAAACAGACAGACAGACAGACAGACAAACTAAAAGCCTGACAGCCAGGCAGACATATTGACAGACAGACTGACTCATCTCAGCTGAACTCCTGAGTCACCAGGAGTGTCTGCATATTATATAACTACTTCCGAGTCATGGCTACCCCGCCGAGGGCGTACTTGACATTCCCAGGACCTTAAATAAATAAAAAACCATAAATGTTCCACGCACTGATATGTGATACAGAGCCAATTAGGACAATCGGGAACATCTGGCATCCCTCCAAGGACGATGCATATAAGTCGAGCTTAAATGGTATTAACTTGTTCAATTACTTGCACTTTTCATTTAGGGAATTAACAGAAGCAAAAGGAATTGAATGAGGGAAGGTGTACTTGTGGACAAAGATGTTTCACTAAGAATGTGTGTGTGAGAGAGAGAGAGAGAGAGAGAGAGAGAGAGAGAGAGAGAGAGAGATGATGATGATGATCAACATATACTTCGACTTCATTATAAATGCTATAAATGAGCTTGAGAGAGAGAGAGAGAGAGAGAGAGAGAGAGAGAGAGAGAGAGAGAGAGAGCGAGAGAGAGAGAATGATGATAATGACGATAATGCTAACATACGCTTTGAATTCATTATAAATGCTATTAATAATGAGAGAGAGAGAGAGAGAGAGAGAGAGAGAGAGAGAGAGAGAGAGAGAGAGAGAGAATGATGAAACCGAGGAGAATTTAAACCCAAGCAAGATTTCTAAAGATTTTACTACAAATGCTATAAATGGAAGAGAGAGAGAGAGAGAGAGAGAGAGAGAGAGAGAGAGAGAGAGAGAGAGAGAGAGAGAGAGAGAGAGAGAGAGAATGCTGATGATGATAATGATGACATGACGATGAAAACGAGGTGAATTTAAGCCCAAACCCAACATTCATTCTTAAAAGAGAAGAATAAGAAGGAGAGAAGGATGATGATAACATGACCGGAGGAAAATACGTTTAAATTCATCAACGTCTCTGATGAATAAAAAGGATGAATCACCGACGACGGCGCCTCTCAGCAGCCCTCCTCCTCCTCCTCCTCCTTTCCTGAGGGCGAGAGGAGGAGGAGGAGGAGGAGGAGTAGGGAGCGATGACTGTACTTGTTGGATAATTCATGTTTAATTTTTATGTATATATTTTTTCTCGTCTTAATTTAGGTCATGTTTATTTTGGGGTTCTGTAGATAAATTTCTTATGAGTAAACAAGACGTACAATAGGTTTTGTTGGGATAAATAAGTATTATTTGAATAACAACGTCATGCAATGTTGAATGCGTGTTTGTCTTGTATATACGTTTTTGCATGCCATCAGAATGTCTGTGTGTGTATCTTTACTGTACACATACATTATATATATATTTGTATATATATATGTATATACATATGTATATATATGTGTATATATATTATATATATATATATGCATATATATATATATATATATATATATATATATATATATATATATATGCATATATATATATATATATATATATGCATATATATATATATATATATATATATATATATATATATATATATATATATATATATATATATATATATATATATATATATATATATATATATATATATATCTAAACAGGTCTGGTAAACCTACATATAATAAGTGGAAGAAATCAACTGGGGGGGATTTGATCAGTTTTCAGATATTATGATAACGTCAACTATATAATAATCCACGTGATATTTCGCGTACATGCACCTCTCTCTCTGTGTCTCTCTCTCTCTCTGTGTCTCTCTCTCTCTCTCTCTCTCTCTCTCTCTCTCTCTCTTATATTTCATAAATATATACAGTATGCTTTCCATGCGAAAAAACCGCTCTCTCCCCCCTCTCTCTTTCTCTCTCTCTGATATTTCGTATTCATACTTATCTTCAATGCAGAGATAAACTTATCTCTCTCTCTCTCTCTCTCTCTCTCTCTCTCTCTCTCTCTCTGACATTTTGTCTAAAAACATGCCTTCAATGCGAGAGAAAACCCCTATATATACATACATATCTCTCTCTCTCTCTCTCTCTCGCATAAAACAAAGAGCCACCATCTCGCAACACAGCTTCCAGCAGGTGTAAAACGCAGCCTTCTATAACAGAGAGCGCCAGAGAAATTCTCTAAAACCCCCATCGGTCCGGAGCCATCAGCTAGATTGAATCATGAGTGAATCCACTTTCGGTCTTAATCAAGGAGTTGATTAAGCTTACTTGTCCGGCGGGCTGCTTCGAGGTGGCCACTGATTAGGAAGAAGAAGAAGAAGAAGTAGAAGAAGAGAGAGAGAGAGAGAGAGAGAGAGAGAGAGAGAGAGAGAACTAATGATGAAAACAATCATAAAAGCGATAATAACACTTAACATCGATACACCCTTTAAGAGAGAGAGAGAGAGAGAGAGAGAGAGAGAGAGAGAGAGAGAGAGAGAGAGAGAGAAAGAGAGAGAGAGAGAGCAGAAAACTCTGGATGCCGAGAAGAGAGAGAGAGAGAGAGAGAGCGGAAAACTCTGGATGCCGAGGAGAGAGAGAGCGGAAAACTCTGGATGCCGAGGAGAGAGAGAGAGAGAGAGAGAGAGCGGAAAACTCTGGATGCCGAAGAGAGAGAGAGAGAGAGAGAGAGAGAGAGAGAGAGAGATTCCTTGCCCAGAGGGAAGACAAATTGGGATACTTAAACGAACGTAAACGTGATTTTTTTTCCTCTTAATTTTATGCTCGCATTTCAATATAGTCGTTTTATGGCCCTGGGAAACGACCGTAAAACCCAGCGCGATACTATTCGGCGACAAAAAAGGCGACAAAATGTTTTCTTTCGGTCATTAAAGCTACCGGGGATGGCAGCGACAAAGAGATGGACCACAATAACTCAAGTTTTGTGGAAATCTGTCTTGACGCGGAATGGATTCATCAGCTCTGCTGGAGTAGTTTCATCGTCGACGGTGTTGCTTTTTTGAAAACAAAAATGAATTTTCTTTAATCTTATTTCTAGCTTCAAGAAAATATGATTGACTTATTTCATTTACAACTTTAAGGAAATATGACTGACTTATTTCCAATTTCAAGATAATATGATTGACTTATTTTATTTCCAACTTCAAGAAAATATGATTGAGTCACTTTATGAAAATTAACTATACAAAGCCAGGCACGGGGGCGCTTTCGACCATTTAGAGCTCATGACAGTGAAAAGAGGGGTTGGAGTGGTTGGACAGCAAGATGGAAGGAAGGAAGTGTGAATGGAGGCAAAGTAAAAGGCTAAAAAGTTGGCGCAATTAATAATCCACTGAGCAAGACGTCCTTCTCCTCAACGATCACATCCCAAATTATAATCCCCGTAGAGGGTTAGCGACGTCATTGCACCTCACGGGGTGCACTGTAGGCATTACTAAAGGTTCTTTGCTGCGCCCCTTCGGACACTAGCTGCAACCCCTTTCATTCCTTTTACTCTACTTCAATTCATATCTTTCTCCCATCTTGCTGTCCATCCTCTCCTGACGATTTTCATATTGCAACTGCGAGGTTCTCCTCCTGTTACACCTTTGTAACCCTTTACTCTCAATTTTCCTCTCAGCACTGAATGACCTCATAGGTCCCAGTGCTTGGCCTTTGGCCTAAACTCTACATTCCATTCCAGCCCTTTGTTGGCCGAGTCGGTTGAGCTTCAGACTGTCATTCGATGGGCCGGAGTTCAATTCCCGCGGCCATTGATTAAAGAGTTAAAGGAATTTATTTTTGGTGATAGAAATTCATTTTTTCGCTATAATGTGGTTCGGATTCCACAATGTTGTAGGTCCCGTTGCTATAAGCAATTGGTTGTTAGCACGTAAAATAAGTTCAATCTTCGGGCCTCCTAGGAGAGCTGTTGTTAATCAGCTCAGTGGTCTGGTAAAACTAAGGTATACTTTTTTTTTTTACTTTCCATTCCATTTCCAAATTCTAATCATTTGTTACCAGTCATCAAGCAACGAATAAATCTAGCAACAAAATCTACGGGAATAGTGCATATAGTTTCAGTCTCTTAATCCCGGTACATTTGAAACTAGGCAGAGCAATCTACCCACCTCAAACAGGTCCCATTTCCCAATAAGTTACGTTCTTATGTTTCCCAACTTATATTTACTGGTTAGCAGTCTCCCAAACTATAATAACTAGTTACCAGTCACGAGGTCCACCTTCTGGTAAAAGTTTAGTAAAAAAAATTCACACCAGTTATTGTCTAAACTTGCTAACAGACAGGACCAACAGCATAACCTCGTTGTAGGAAATAACAAAAATAATTCGTGGATCAAACTGCCTCATCCTAAGCCGGGGAAGACATCCTCTGAAGGAGTAAAATCCTTGCAGTAAAATTCAGGTTATCCTTCAGACTGGAAAAATAGATGATATAATGTCTCCATTAGCACAAAATCTACGCTGTTCCTCGAGGGAAAAATCTAAGGAATAAGACATTCCAGAGGTAATTCCAGGCGGTTCTCTCTCTCCATAAAATTCGAAATTTTTTCAGGTGAATACGACATATTCTTGAAAATTCTGGAGAATGACATAAAATTCATAAACATTTTTTTTATAGAATTTTGGAAAATTCGACAAAATAAAAACAAATATTTATTAGAGAATTTTGAAGAATTTTACATAAAATTTGACATTTTTGGAGAATTCAGGAGAATTCGACATAAAAATTTGACGTTATTTAGTATCATGGAGAACCCGGCATTTTTGGAAAATTCGACATGGAGAACCCGGCATTTTTGGAGAATTCGACATAAAACTCAACATTCGTGGAGAAACCTGGAGAATTTGACATGAAATTCGACATTTCGGAGTATGCTAGATCTAGAGAATCCAACATTTTCCCAAGAAATCTGGAGAAGTCGACATGAAATTCGAGATTTCTGGAGAATTCGACATATACGGAACATTCGAAATGAAAATCGACATGCTTTGGAAAATTCTGGAAACATAAAATTCGACACTTTTGGAGAATGATGGAGAATTCGACATAAAATTCGAAATTTTTTGAGAATTCCCCTTTCCCCTTCCCCCTCTTTTCTCACTCCCTCCCTTTCCTCTTCCTTTTCCTCTTCCTCCTCTTCCTTTTCCTCTTCCTCTTCCTCTGAATTTTACCTCTCGCAAGAATTCCTCAGAAAAGGCGAAAAAATATTGGTTTCGACTCCACGCCGCCATGATAGTCGCTGAGCACACGGGGGCATAAAAGCGTCGCGACTAAAACCTTAAAAAGGAACGAATCGCCGGAGCTTACTTAAAGATGACGAATTTTGGAACGATTTCAAAATACGTCTTCAATGTGCAGTCTTCTTCCCGGAAAAATTTCTCTCTCTCTCTCTCTCTCTCTCTCTCTCTCTCTCTCTCTCTCTCTGCAGCCTTCTTTGCCAGGATAAATTTCTCTCTCTCTCTCTCTCTCTCTCTCTCTCTCTCTCTCTCTATCTGTGTGAAGCCTTCTTGCCAGAAAAATTAGCCGACTCTCTCTCTCTCTCTCTCTCCTCCTCACTCCTCTCTCACTCTCTCTCTCTCTCTCTCTCTCTCTCTCTCTCTCTCTCTCACTCTCTCTCTCTGTGCAGCCTTCTTGCCAGAAACTTAGCCTCTTTCTCTCTCTCTCTCTCTCTCTCTCTCTCTCTCTCATGTGCAGCCTCTTCCAGGAAAAAATTCTCTCATCTCTCTCTCTCTCTCTCTCTCTCTCTCTCTCTCTCTCTCTCTCTCTCTCTCTCAATCTGCAGCAGCCTTTTTCCCCGGAAAAATTCGCCAAAGAATAAGGATCATCTTTTGAAGGAAAGATGCCAACTCCAGATGAAGGGGGAAGGGGGAGGGGGGAGAGAGAGAGGCATAGGGAAGGGAGGTGGAAGAGGGGGTGAGGGGTGGTAAACAGGGGTGTATGTGGAAGTTAAGACTAAAAAAAGAAAAGAAATCTTTTGTTCTCTTATTTACTTTGAAAGGAAAAGATCTGAATTATATTACGTCTCGCCTGTTTTCAAAGAGAGCAGGAGTTATTATCAGGAATCCACATAGATAAAGAAAATAAGGAATTAATAGGAATAAAAGCAGGTATTTGTGAAAATCAGGAATTAGTAGGAATAAAAGGAGGCATTAGTAAAAATCAGGAATTAGTAGGAATAAAAGCAGGTATTAGTAAAAATCAGGAATTAATAGGAATAAAAGCAGGCATTAGTAAAAATCAGAACATAGTAGGAATCCATATAAATGAAAAAATCAAGAATTATTATTAATCCACATAATACTAAAATTAGGAATTGCAGTAATCCATATAAATGAAAAAGCAGGATTTAGTAGGGATCCACATGAATAAAAAAAGCGGGCATTAGTAGGAAACCACATACTTAAAAAAACAGGATTTAGTAGGAATTCGCATAAATGAATAAGATCTGGACTCAGCAGGAATCTATATAAATTTTTAAAAATCAGGAATTAGTAGGAATCCACATAAATGAAAACAACAAGAATTAATAATAATCCACAAATAAAAAAGCAGGAATTAATAGGAATCCACATACATAAGAAAAGCAGGAATTACTATGAAATCCATATAAATGAAATAATCAGGATTTGGTTAGTCCACACAAACGAAAAATAATCAGGACTTAATAGTAGGAATTCACATCAATAAATAATCAGGAATTAGTAGGAATTCACATAAATGAATAAAAAGCAGGAATTAGTATGAATCCACATAAATGAAAAAATCAGGAATTAGTAGGAATCCACACAAATGAAAAAAGCAGGATTTAGCAGGAATCCACATTAATGAGGAAAATCAGGATTTAGTGGGAATCCACATAAATGAAAAAAATCAGAATTTAGTGGGAATCCATATAAATGAAAAAGCAGGATTTAGTAGGAATCCACATAAACGAATGAAAAAGCAGGAATTAGTAGGCCTCTACATAAATGGAAAAAATCAGGAATTAGTAGGAATCCACATGAATGAAAATAGAAAATCAGGAATAATCAAGACACAGTCATCTGAGTTATTCATTTAGCAAAGTTCACCAAACTCAAAAATGACGGACAAGCATCAAAGGGAAGAAAATTGAATAAGATTGATAATTTCTCTCTCTCTCTCTCTCTCTCTCTCTCTCTCTCTCTCTCTCTCTCTCTCTCTCTCTCATTTAGCAAAGTTCAGCATACATAACAAATGAACAATGTGAACTACAAGGCAGCCAAATATAAAAAAAAAAAAATGACAGACATACATCATAGGGAAGAATATTGAATAAGATTGATAATTTCTCTCTCTCTCTCTCTCTCTCTCTCTCTCTCTCTCTCTCTCTCTCTCTCTCTCTCTCTCTCCTCATTTCTTTACGCTGGCTTTTAAGCATTTTGGCCCTGATGATCCCAACCAAGCAATGTGTGTGTGTTTGTGTACGTATGTGTGTGTGTGTACGTGTACGTGTGTGTGTGTATGTGTATGTGTATGTGTGTGTGTATCGTCATGATCGAGGGACCTGCCTGCCTGCCTGCTTGCCTGCTTGCCTGTCTGTCTACCCTTCTTAAAGGCTCCATCAGCCGAGCTCCTCTTTGGCTAACATTTATTACCTCTGCTGCTTCTTCCTTTACTATTCCGCCCCACCACCTCCTCCTGCTCCCCCTCCTCCTCCTCCTCCTCCTCCTCCTCTTGCCCGGCGTCAGCCTCTCGTCTAGACGTGGAAGAGGCCATAATTCCTGCAAAATGAGTCCTCGGTCACTGGGGAATCTCTCTCTCTCTCTCTCTCTCTCTCTTCTCTCTCTCTCTCTCTCTCTTTCCCTGAGAGAGAGAGAGAGAGAGAGAGAGAGAGAGAGAGAGAGAGAGAGAGAGAGAGAGAATCACTACTGCTTTTTCCTTCCTCTTCGTTCCATTAATTCATTGGGTGTTTTATCAGCAGACCAACCACCCTCTCCCCTCCCTCCCTCCCTCCCCTCCCCTCAACACCCTCTCTTCTTCCTTCATAGAAGCCAAATAACGCTCCCCCCGTCCCCAGCCCACCCCAATATCCTGTCATTTCCATTTCGCTTGCTTTCGTTTTAAGAAAGCAAATATAAAAGAGAGAGAGAGAGAGAGAGAGAGAGAGAGAGAGAGAGAGAGAGAGAGAGAGAGAGAGAGAGAGAGAGAGAGAAAGTTAAAGGGGGGGAAGAGAATTATTTTGCAAATGCATTTGCCAGCTCTCCACTAAACTGCACTCCCATTAAGGATGTGATGGCGAGGAGAAAGATAAGGATTTCTCACTTTGTTCTATGTTTATATCTGTAAGTATTCATCCTTACCTTATTTTAGCTACAAAAACATATTTAGAAAAATCAAAATG
>NC_089757.1:35448264-35455764 GCF_040412425.1 Macrobrachium rosenbergii | reverse complement strand
ATAATAATAATATTAATAATAATACTTATCAATTTCCTTTTTATACAAAGAGGAACATGGCTTGATTAGGATGTACTCTCATCATTATAATATGGACATTACTTTAAAAAAAAAGTTTGTTAAAATCTGTAATAAAACTTGATAAATGCACGAATGGACTAAAATCTCCCCATCATACAGATAACATTTCACTATTTAAATGAACAATCTGAAATGCTAAATATCCTTTGAAGAATCTGGAGTACATGGAGATGTGATTTGAATATGGAAATTATTTGTAACAGAAGTATAAGCAAATACGCACAGAAACTACTGGTCACTCTTTACCAGATTGTGGTTATTACAATCTATTATGCATAGTTACAGAACATCATTAATAAACCAACCTGATGTTTTAACTGGGTCAAGCTAAATCGCTTGCATGTTGACGTAACAAACCTCATTTCATGCTTCTAAAATAGCTTAAATGAATAATGTACCATTTTCAAACAATCACTTATTTCCCATGAAGATAGAATTGAAATTCCATCTTCATTTTTGTAGATATTCGTCAGTGAACTAAGGCTTAAATTACAAAAATATGTACCATTTTCAAACCTCTGATTTTTCCATTCCAGTCCATCTTACTTTCCGTACATATTCGTCAGAGAAGTGAGACTTAAATTAGATAAATAATATACCATTTTCAAACAATCAATTTAATTTTTCCATTAAATTCCACTTCATTTCCTCACTTATTCGTCAGTGAAATCAGATTTCGATTAGATAAATAATATACCATTTTCAAACAGTCGCTTATTTTTTCCATTCCATTCCATCTTCATTTTCGTACGTATTCGTCAGTGAAGTAAGGCTAAAATTAAAAATATATTGCAAATTTTTAAAAGTAATTAGTATTTTTCCTAACACACAAACCCGAAGGTCTTTCCATTTAAGGGGTTTAGCTTCTATGTAAAGACTGAGGGTTTGAATTCGTATAGGAACATATATATACCATTTTCAAACTACTTATTTTTTAGATTCAGTCAGTCTTCATTTCTGTACATATTCATCAGGGAAGTAAGGCTTATATTAAATAAAAAAATAATATACCATTTTCAAACTCATTATTTTTTCAGCTTCATTCAGTCTTCACTTCCGTACATATTCGTCAGTGAAATAAAGCTTAAATTACCGAATACGATAAAACACTGAAGAACAATGTTCCCGTAATTACTTTTTCACTCGGAATTCACCGGGTGGAGCGTAATTCTGGACCGCAAAATATGGACCCCCTGGTATCGTAAAGAAAGGAAGCTCCAACGAATAGCGGTAAATTTCCGGTCTTCTTTCGGTTACAGGGTTAACAAAAAAAAGTTAAATAGATAA
Organism: Macrobrachium rosenbergii; assembly: GCF_040412425.1. Classification (NCBI taxonomy): domain Eukaryota; kingdom Metazoa; phylum Arthropoda; class Malacostraca; order Decapoda; family Palaemonidae; genus Macrobrachium; species Macrobrachium rosenbergii. The sequence goes on along the minus strand of NC_089757.1, from coordinate 35,454,396 downwards.
ATAAATAAAAATAAAAATAAAATAAATAAAAGTAAAAGATGCGGCGAAGTTTCTTTGTCAGTCGAGTTTTCTGTACAGCGTATAATGCTGTAGGAAACTCTCAGCCACGGCCTGGCGGTGGCCTGTGTTATTTGAACCTATAGCGGTTCCAGACGCACGATCATGGCTAACTTTAACCTTAAAATAAAATAAAAACTACTAAGGCTAGAGGGCTGCAATTTGGTATGTTTGATGACTGGAGGGTGGATGATCAACATACCAATTTGCAGCACTCTAGCCTCTGTAGTTTTTTTTTTAAATCTGAGGGCGGACAGAAAAAGTGCGGACGGACAGACAAATAGCCATTAAGACACTAATAATACATTGTTTTTAATTGGAATTGGAATATAATATTTAGGCCAAAGGCCAAGTCCCGGGACCTATGAGGTCATTCAGCACTGAAAGGGAAGTTGAGAGTAGAAAGGTTTTAAAGGTGTAACAGGAGGAAAACCTCGCAGCTACCCAAAGAGACAACTGTAAAGAGAGGGTGGAATAGTAAGATGGGAGAAAGGAATATGAACGGAGGTATAGTAAAAGGAATGAAACGGGTTGCAGCTAGGGGCCGAAGGGACGCCTCAATGAACCTTAAGTAATGCCTACAGTGCACCACGTGAGATGCACTGATGACAACATTTGCAAATTTACAATAATTTTGATTAATTTCTGGATAACATTTTTTGACTTTTAACTATTTTGAATATATATGTCTTTAGTTATTTCTTGACATAATTGCAAATGAGAATAATTGCGATTTTTTATTCAATAATTTAAAAAAAATAAATAAAATGAATAAACTACCGTTAATTGGGCAGAGAATTCTGTAATGTTTATTACCCACTACATCCTAAAAGGGCTTAAACGATCTTCTTTCAAGGCCAGAAGAATTGTACACCCTAAGTTATATGAAAATACTTTAGAAGTTTTTATGAAAAGCTGAGGTAAAAGCCTTGTCTTAATTAGATACCTACAGAGGTGAGATATATTCTTGTCATCCCTCACACGATAAAACCCAGCATCTGCAAATACCACTGGCCAAAAATCTCACCTTTCTGGACTCCATCTGTCGCTCATACAGTGCATAATTAGTAATTTCATATCATTTGCTATTACCTCTCACATTGGTCACAAAGTGACATAATTTATAAACGCCACAGGCTCATTTGCAACAAACTGTGACGACGATTTCGAAGCCAAACAACGAAATGGCCTTGGATGTAGATACAGTAGTAGTAATAGTAGTAGTAGTAGTAGTAGTAGTAGTAGTAGTAGTAGTAGTAGTTGTTGCTGTGGTGGTAATTGTCTGGATTTGCCTTTGAAACGGCTCCTAAGTTCTGTCAAGGCTTTGCCTTTGCAACGGCGCCTACGATTAAAACCAGTAGTCTCACACATCTTTCTCCGCCTCTTCCGAGCCTTCCTCTCTCTCTCTCTCTCTCTCTCTCTCTCTCTCTCTCTTCTCCCTTACCAGGAGAGGTCGACAGTGAGGAGGCAATAAGTTAAGGTTCGCGTCACCTCAAAATCGTTCCCTTGGGTCGGTTGTGTGGTTAGTCTTCCCCTCCTCCCCTCCCCTCCCCCTACCTCCTCTCCCTCCTCTCTCTCTCTCTCTCTCTCATATTTCCCTCCCTTCCACAATCCTACCAGCTCCTGCTCACCCTTCCGCCTTTCGTCTCTCCCCGAATTCAGTTTTCTTTTTCTTCTTCTTCTTCTTCTTCTTCTTCTTCTTCTTCTTCTTCTTCTTCTTCTTCTTCTTCTTCTTCTTCTTTACGATCGTAGTTCAAACCGATCCTAGAATTCTTGGTCGTTTCCTTAAGTGTTTTCTTCGTCACTTTCCTTCCCTCTGTTATTTATCTGTTCCTTTACTTCGCCCCCTCCCCCCTTTTTATCATCCTTTCTTCTTCCCATGCCTCTCGTTTCCCAGCAGGCTCTTGCTTCTGTCATTTTTCTTTTCCCCTTTTCTCCGAAATAAGTGAAGCAGAAGAGATGAACGAAGAAGGTTTGGCGATATACATTTTTGGCTCTCTCTCTCTCTCTCTCTCTCTCTCTCTCTCTCTCTCTCTCTCTCTCTCTCTCTCTCTCTCCCACTGTGTGTGTGTATGTCTGTATATTCAAAATACAATAAAAATCATCAAATTATCAAAATATTTTGATCTCGATAAACGACAATTCTCTCTCTCTCTCTCCATTGTGAGTGTGTCTGTATATTCAAAATACAAACAAAATTATCAAATTATTAAATATGTTTTTCTCACGGCAAACGTCAATCTCAATCTCTCTCTCTCTCTCTCTCTCTCTCTCTCTCTCTCTCTCTCTCTAAGTGTGTGTGTATCTGTGTATTCAAAATACAAAAGAAAATATTCAAATACTTCTTATTTCGACAAACGGCAATCTCTCTCTCTCTCTCTCTCTCTTTTTGAGTGCATCTGCGTATCTAAAATACAAAAAAACATTTTTAAAAAACATCTAATTCGGTAAAATACAATCATTCTTTTTTTAGGCAAACTTAACCTTCAGAAATATTTAGAAGCAATGTATGCAAGAGAATAATTTTCCAAAACCTTTCTAGGCTTAAAAAAAAAAAAGTCATGCACAATTTCAAGCCCAGAACTTCAGCCCACGAAAGCTGCCCAGGACGGTATGCGAGTATCAGTCCATACGGGTAATTTACACGTAAAATTATCTTCAAATCTTATCTTATGGGTTTATCCAGAGGTACCCTCATTTTTCCCAGTATGCCCGAGTTAACGCTTTCTTCCAAGCCACAAGACTATTCCAGTTCTTAACGAACTAGTTTCCTGTCTCTCTCTCTCTCTCTCTCTCTCTCTCTCTCTCTCTTTTACAACAAGACTGCTCCAGTCCTTAACGAACTAGTTTCCTCTCTCTCTCTCTCTCTCTTTTACAAGATTATCCTAGTTCTTAACGAACTAGTTTCCTCTCTCTCTCTCTCTCTCTCTCTCTCTCTCTCTCTCTCTCTTTTACAACAAGATTATCCCAGTTCTTAACGAACTAGTTTCCTGCCCCCCACCCCCTCTCTCTCTCTCTCTCTCTCTTTCTCTCTTTTACAACAAGACTGTTCCAGTTCTTCACGAACTAGCTTCCTCTCTCTCTCTCTCTCTTTTTACAACAGGCACCTTTTCACAACTGTTACGAAAGGAGGCGTAAGGATTTATGGACCCAAGGCAAGTCCGAGGCCTATACCCTCGTATTCAAGTGATAAAATACTGATACCAAGGATTTTCTCTCTGTCTCAATACCAAGGAACGTTTGTGTGTTTAGGGATCAGAATGTGTATGTCTACACCTCGTTTTTTCCTCTGAAGCATATATTCCATCGAATTAGGTTAGATTTACTTGGCAATAATTCTGCGTCAGGGTCAGGTGAAACTGGGACTTACAAAACTCATATATATAATAGATTCGATTCCGCTCAAATCATTACTTATTTCAAGAACGATTGTTAGGCTCTCAAGAAATGGTACAATCTTACCTCGACAGTTCTTGAGCTGAAATTTAAAATCGTTTCTGCTTAAATCATTACTTATTTCAAGAATGATTGTTAGGTTTTCAAGAAGTGGTACAACCTTACCTCGACAATTCTTAAAATGAAATCTTGCTGATAGAGATTTTTACAAGACGTTGCTTCATGTTATGAAACACAATTATAATGATTAGTCGATATTTTACGTTGTTAATCTTTAGCATTTCTTATAAACCCTGTTTTGAAACATTTTTGAGGTGGATGACATACTGCCCCAGTTAGGACAGCATTGCAGGAGTGTCATACGTCTCTCTCTCTCTCTCTCTCTCCTCTCTCTCTCTCTCTCCTCTCTCCTCTCTTTGGCATAATTCAATAAAGCTATTCTCTCTGAGTATCCGCAGTCAAGCATAACAACCATAACGAAATAATATTACAACAGCATTTACATTTTCATTCACTACTCCAGCAATCACTGTATTGAATAACCTCCTAACCGCGCTGAGAAGCCATGGCAGCAATCAGAAACAATCAGCACGTTTTACAGCGATCGATGAGATATGTCCTTCGAGTAACTGTTGCAGGGGATTATAGGCATTTGATATGAAAAGAGAAAAGACCCAGCCTGTTGTAAAGAGATGAGAGAGAGAGAGAGAGAGAGAGAGAGAGAGAGAGAGAGAGAGAGAGAGAGAGAGAGAGAGAGAGAGATTCCCTAACAAGTTTTATTCCTTTTTAGTTTTCTGTAAAAGAAAACTATTGAGCTGGTTTTGTCTGTCCGTCCGCCCTCAGATCTTAAAAAGTACTGAGGCTAGAGGGCTGCAAATTGGTATGTTGATTACCCACAAACCAGTCATTAAACATACCTAATTGCAGCCCTCTAGCCTTAGTAGTTTTTATTTTATTCAAGCTAAAGTTGGCCATAATCGTGCATCTGTCAACGATATAGGACATGCCACCACCGGCTCGTGGTTAAAATTTTATGGACAGCGGCTCGTACAGCATTATACCGAGACCACCTAAAGATAGATCTGTTTTCGGTGGCCTTGATTATACGATGGACAGAAAACTCGATTGCTTTTTTACTTGTTAGAGTTGTCGCCAAACTCCTGAACTATTGTAGAGAGAGAGAGAGAGAGAGAGAGAGAGAGAGAGAGAGAGAGAGAGAGGTGATCTAATGGTAAAACAGTTAGAAATCTCCACTTTTATTACGAGCAGAAAAACTGTTCTATAACACTTTATCCCTAAAATCGGAACTTAAGAGACAAGAATAACATCGATTCACATCAACTTCCAGAACTACATAGAACAGTCGAGAAAGATCGTTGTCTCTAAATCACTCATGAAAAATACAAGAAACCTAACCTGATTAAAACTTGAACGAATGTATAAGAATGTAAAAATCTGAGTATGTAATTGTATAAGAATATTTTCCGTACATTTCAATACGCGTAAATTAAAACTGTTTTCTCTTTCCGTATAAATATCATAAATGAATATAGTCAAGACAAGAACTGACAGTAGAACCTGAATGAAGATTGCAGAAATAAATATTAAAAAACCTGTTTTTTTACCCATGCCTTTAAAATAAGCATATTAAGATACCGGTCTTGTATGGAGACCTGTAAACCAATCAGTAGGCATTCAATAAATAGAAATAACAAAAGGCGGCTGGAAATGTTTAAAATGCACTGCACTGCCTCAGAACACACTTTATGGCAGTACAAAGCTTTAAGTTACTTTCCACCGATGAGGAAAGACGACGCAAAAATCGAGTTTAAGCTAAGAATAGACCAGAACGCAGCCCAAAGGCCAGTCGCTGGGACCTACGGGGGCATTCAGCGCTGAAACGGAAATTGACAGTAAAAGGTTTGAAAGATGTAACAGGAGGAAAACCTCAAAGCAGTTGCACTAAGAATCATTTGTTAGGAGAGGATTGAGGAAAGTAAGTTGGAAGAAAGAGAATATGAAAGGAGGTACAGTAAAAAGAACGAAAGGGGTTGCAGCTAGGGGCCGAAGGCACGCTGCAAAGAACCTTAAGCAATGCCCAGGAAGGTGGGGTTGGGAATTTACTTATTTATGAAAAGAATGAACCAAACTTAGAAGTAAAAGTTTCACGCAAAGGTGAAACATTCTTTGTTTTTCCATTCGGTTTCATTTATGATATTGGAGTCAATGGAAATAAACAATTTGAATTTTAAGTTTAAAAAAAATGTCCTTATAATTCACAAGGACATTCTGTATCACATCATAATGAAAATGTATAAAGCACATAGAATCCTTTATCAATTACATACACCACGTAGGGAGGTAGTGCCGTCAGTGCACCTAATGCGGTGCACTGTAGGCATTACTTAAGGTTCTCTGCAGCGCGCCTTCGGCCCCTAGCTGCAACCCCTTTCGTTCTTTTTACTGTACCTCCTTTCATATTCTCTCTCTTCCTTCTTAATCTCCACCCTCTCCTATCAACTGATTCATAGTGCAACTGAGATTTTACTGTTCCTCCTTTCATATTCTCTTTCTTCCACCTTACTTTTCTTAACCCTCTCCTAACAGGTGATTCACAGTGCAACAGCGTTGAGGTTTTCATCCTGTTTCTTCTTTCAAAACTTTGACTGTCAATTTCCG
>NC_089757.1:35440764-35445764 GCF_040412425.1 Macrobrachium rosenbergii | reverse complement strand
GCATTAAGAAATAATAGTTATATTTTTAATACCTATTCGCTGACATTCCATAACCTCATACTTACGAGAACTCCCATGCTGGAATTGTTTTGCTTTGCGCTGAAAACATGACGGTAGACTTGCAATATATGATCATGATGACAAAACTGAATTTGCATAAATGAAACTCTCGCTGCTGGGTTCCGTGAGTCAAAAAGAATTGGTGTGTGTGTGTATATATACATATATATATATATATATATATATATATATATATATATATATATATATATATATATATATGTGTGTGTGTGTGTACCTGTTATATATATATATATATATATATATATATATATATATATATATATATATATATATATATATATATATATAAATAGTAATTGTTTCACATGATATCTGTTTAGTCGATTTTACACAATAATAGTATATACCCCTAAACTACATGTTATTTAGCAATATATATTTATATATTTACACAAACAGACACTCATACACATACACTCACACACACACACACACACACACACACATATATATATATATATATATATATATATATATATATATATATATATATGTATATGTGTGTGTGTGTGTATGTGTGTGTTTGTGCAAATATATAAATCTATATTGCTAAATAACATGTAGTTTATGTATATACTATTATTGTGTAAAATCGACTAAAACAGGTATCACGTGACAATTATTATATATAAAGTCAATATATCTTATAAAAGTAACTACCCAAAAAAATGACAAAACATAATCAAACATTAAGAACCACCATCTTCAGAGACACAAGCAATTAAAACGTTATGATTCTCCATAAAACTCAAGCGTCCCCCCAAATGCAGAGAATCATTAACGCGAGAAACATCGCTGGCAAGTTCCAGGCATCCTGGTTCCAGGTTCCTACGCAAGGCTGGAAAAGCAAGAGTTCCAGCCTTGCTCCCATCCTCCTCGCAGGATTGAAAAGGGGGCGGGATGCCTTGCCCAAGAACATGGCTCCAGCCTGTCCAGACTATGTGTGTGTGAGAGAGAGAGAGAGAGAGAGAGAGAGAGAGAGAGAGAGAGAGAGAGAGAGAGAGAGAGAGAGAAGGGGTTTTTTCTTCTCGCGCATTGAAGACATGTACAGTATGAGAGAGAGAGAGAGGAATTTTTCTGGGAAGAAGGCTGGAGAGAGAGAGAGAGAGAGAGAGAGAGAGAGAGAGAGAGAGAGAGAGAGAGAGAAGGGGATTTTTCTTCTCGCGCATTGAAGACATGTATGTATACGAAATACTACAGAGAGAGAGAGAGAGAGAGAGAGAGAGAGAGAGAGAGAGAGAGAGAGAGAGAGAGAGAAGTTTTTCTTCTCTGCATTGAAGACATGTATGTATACGAAATACTACAGAGAGAGAGAGAGAGAGAGAGAGAGGAGAGAGAGAGAGAGAGAGAGAGAGAGAGAGAGAGAGGAATTTTTCTTGAGAAGAGAGAGGAAGAGAGAGAGAGAGAGAGAGAGAGAGAGGCTAATTTCTTTGGGAAGAAGGCTGGAGAGAGAGAGAGAGAGAGAGAGAGAGAGAGAGAGAGAGAGAGAGAGAGAGAGAGAGCTAAGAGAGAGAGAGAGAGAGAAAAGAGGAGAGAGAGAGAGAGAGAGAGAGAGAATTTTTCTTGGAAGAGGGATGCAGATTGAGAGAAGAGAGAGAGAGAGAGAGAGAGAGAGAGAGAGAGAGGATGAATAAAGGGGATATGTACAGATAAAAGGTTGGGGTTAAATACTTGCGGAAAGCGACTGAGGATTTTCAGAATTTCAAAGATATTCTGACTTTGAGTAAAACAGCTGTTTACGAATCTTTACGAAGGGTTGCGAATCATTTACGAATACGCTGAGCGTATGACCTTCATTTGGCGTAGTATTCACAAAATACATGTATATATATAAATATACAGACAGATGGATAGATAAATAAACAGGCAGATATATCTATCATATATTATATATAGATATATATATATGTATATATATATGTGTGTATGTATTATGTATATATATATATATATATATATATATATATATATATATATATATATATATATATATATATATATATATATATATACATATGTGCTGTGTGTTGCGCGCGGGGACGCACGTTTCGCATGAGTATACACCTCATTTCTTCCAGCTAAAAAACGAGGTAACAGAAAAAACATTTATAAACCATATACGGGACAACTGCATTTTTTTCCACAGTTAATAAAATATTCCCTTCCCCTACCCCCTTTTCTTATTCCCCCACTCCCCCCATCGCTTTACCCACGAATAAACCACTTTTCCAGCCCAATAGAAAGAGAGGCCCCGAAAACGACACGAAATAAAAAAATAAAGGAAAGAAAAAACTCCTCAACAAAGACAATCAAATTTATGATCTTCGGATGGCAGAGGGATAAAAAAAAAACCTTAAACCAGTTTTTGTGAGGCCTGAGAGCGTCATATTCACCACATAAATAAGCACCCGAGACGGGAAGATATTTTCAACTCGTATTTTACTAATGAATAAGAACCGCAAGAGACTCCTTCTCCTTCTCCTTCTCCTTCTCCTTCTCCTTCTCCTCCTCCTCCTCCTCCTCCTCCCCCTCTTCCTCCTCTTCCTCCTCTTCCTCCTCCTCCTAATCCTCTTCCTCCTCCTAATCCTCCTCCTTCACCACCTACTCCTCCTCCACCTCTTCCTCTCTCTCTCTTCTTCTCCTCCTCCTCCTCCACCTCTTCCTCTCTCTCTCTTCTTCTCCTCCTCCTCCACCTCTTCCTCTCTCTCTCTTCTTCTTCTCCTCCTCCTCCTCCTCCTCCTCCTCTTCCTCTCTCTCTCTCTTTCTCTCTCTCCCCTCCTCCTCCTCTCCCTCCTCCTCCCCACTTTCCCTCTCCTCCTCCTCGTCTCTGTCCTCCTTCTCCTCTTCTTCTTCCTCCTCTTCCTTCCCCTCCTCCTCCTCCTCCTCCTCCTCCTCCTCCCCATCCTCCTTCTCCTCCTACTCCTCCCTCCTCCTCTTCCCCCCTCCTTCTCCTCCTCCTCCTCCTCCCCCTTTCTCCTCCTCCCTCCTCCTCCTCCTCCCCCTCCTCCTCCTTCTAAAATGGAATTAATGGCACACACATGAATTATCGCCGTAAGCGGCAAATGAGCCTCTCATAATACACTGTTCACGAATTACTTGGTTTCAAGTTAATAAGCCGGCAAGAGACTGTATATACAAAAGAGAGAGAGAGAGAGAGAGAGAGAGAGAGAGAGAGAGAGAGAGATGGCAGTAAGCCAGGAGGAAGATATGCATTTCGTTATGAGCGAAGCTGTGCCGTTTCTGGATACATATATACATTTATACATAGAATCCACGCATGCTGCAATAAGCGAGGAACGACTTACGCAGCAATAAACAGGGAACGAATAAAAGGAGTGATGATAATCGCGGAGAGGATTGATGCAGCAATAAGAGAGGAATTACAAGCGACACTGATAACCAGGGAAGAAAAGGTCTGTGGCGACAGTGAGGAGAAATTGCGGGTACAATTACGGGAAATGGATTGTTCAGGTGAGATGATACAACAATCAGGAGTGATATGGAGTCAGAGATGATTGTTCCACTACAAATGAAGCAGATTGAAGATTGTAGACGTAATATTCGAGTGGTGTTTTGAAATTATTTTTATTGTCCTTTGCTGAAACTTCAAACCCACCTAATCCAGTTGGGAGACTGATAACACAAACATTATTTATATATATATATATATATATATATATATATATATATATATATATATATATATATATATATATATATATATATATATATATATATATACATACATATATATATAATATATATATAATATATATATATATATATATATATATATATATATATATATATATATATATATATATATATATATATAATTATATACAAATCGCAAACGCTTTCATGTAAAATTAATATTTCCTTCTGAGTATCATTTATCGATGAATAGTCCAGTAACAACTTGAAAAAATGAAATAATTTGTAATAAGGTCGAAATAAATTTGGTCAATATTTGACATCGAATAATATATGTAAATCCATCCTCCTATAAACTCGCGCAATAAACACGGAAAACAATTTATGAAACAGAATTTCTCTTACAAACATAACAGTAAACAAGTAAAAATGCGCCGAAGTTTCTCCGGCGCAATCGAGTTTTCTGAACAGCCGTATAATCAAGGCCACCGAAAATAGATCTATCTTTCGGTGGTCTCGGTATAATGCTGTGTGAGCCGCGGCCCATGAAACTTGGCCTACCTCATATCGTTGCCAGAAGCAAGATTATGGCTAACTTTAACCTTAAATGAAATAAAAACTACCGAGGCTAGAGGGCTGCAATTTGGTACCTTAGATGATTGGAGGTTGGATGATCAACATACCAATTTGTAGCCCCCTGCCCTCCGCAGTTTTTAAGATCTGAGGACGGACAAAAAAAAAAAAAAAGAGCGGACAGAATAAAGTGCGGACGGACAGACAAAGCCGGCACAATAGTTTTCTTACAGAAAACTAAAAGTACAAAAGTTACGTCGTGAAATAAGCTTTTCTGTTACAGCGTTACAGCTCCCCTTTATCCACCTTCATAAACGCCGCTCCGTATTTCTCGATTTCCACAAAATATTTAAAACACAAAATATTTAAAACGACCGACGAAAACATTTACCCCCTGTTTCACACACCCCAGTCGACATGATCCCTTTTGCTTGCGGTTGCATTAGCGTCCTTATACCTACTAGCCTGCCTGGATAACCCTCTCTCTCTCTCTCTCTCTCTTATATGGCCTTAAGTAAAAGGAGCTGTAGATTTTTCAACGATTCAGATTTAGAGTTTTTTTTAACTAGCGTTTCTTAACTCTCTCTCTCTCTCTCTCTCTCTCTCTCTCATATTTATACGGCCTCAAAGCGAGGATTAGGTTTTTCATCTATCCAAATTTAGTTTTTTCTTAACTGACATGATTCTCT
>NC_089757.1:35430764-35435764 GCF_040412425.1 Macrobrachium rosenbergii | reverse complement strand
TACAACTGACATACCCAGATAAGCGCTAAATGGCACTCAGTCAGTGCCACAGTAAGAGGCCTCGCTAGACCTCGCTTCAAAGCAATTTTCAAAGCAATTTGAGAAGCACTTTCAAGAAACCATTCAGAAGCGGAGTTTGCTTCCCTACCTGGGCTCCCCGGATTACCTGGCTGGTCGACTTGACAGTCCTAGCTTTCGTCTATATGGAGAATGATTGAGACAGAATGAGGAAGAGAGAATGAGGGAGAGAATAATGGAGAGAGAACGACAGAGTGATGGAGAGAATGAGGGAGAGAAAGATGAGAGAGAATAAGGGAGAGAGAATGATGGAGAGAGAATGATAGAGTGATAGAGAGAATGATGGAGAGAATAAGGGAGAGAGAAGGAGGGAGAGAATGATGGAGAGAGAATGATAGAGTGATAGAGAGAATGATGGAGAGAATAAGGGAGAGAGAAGGAGGGAGAGAATGATGGAGAGAGAATGATAGAGTGGTGGAGAGAATGAGGGAGAGAGAATGATGGAGAGAACGATAGAGAGAGAATGGTAGAGAGAATGATAGAGAAAATGAGGGAGAGAGATAGGGAGACAGAATGATATAGAGGACGATGGAGAGAGAATGCGGGAGAGAATGATGGAGAGAGAATGACAGAGAGAATGATAAAGAGACTGACAGAGAGAATGATAAAGAGACTGATAGAGAGAATGATAGAGAGTGAATGAGGGCGAGAGAATGATGGAGAGAGAATAATGGAGAGAGAATGCGGAAGAGAATGAGGGAGACTCGTACAGCGTGACGGAACATCGCTGGGGAATAATGAAGAGGCAAGCTTTGAGAGGTTGCAGTCATATAACGCTGAAGGCGTTATTACCGTCGATGGAGGTAATAACGAATAACGGTGTGATTGCATTGTTTTAAAAGCTGTATTCCTGCTTGACAGCCTCGTGAATCTTCGTCGAATGCGAGACGAATATTAAAATAAAAAAAATTGCAATAACAGTTTTTCAAGAAAATTATTTATTTTATTCTTTAAGCAAATCGACGCGGAATACGACGCAGCAGGTATTAAAGAAAAAAAAATTATAATTTTTTTTTAAATGAGATATATTTCTGTTTTTAAATCTGTAAGACAGACAGATGACTGAAGCTGTGTCTGGGAAGAAATAGAATGATAAGCATATATATATATATATATATATATATATATATATATATATATATATATATATATATATATATATATATATATATATATATATATATATATATATATAAATATATATGAATATATATATATATATATATATATATATATATATATATATATATATATATATATATGAATATATATATATATATATATATATATATATATATATGAATATATATATATATATATATATATATATATATATATATATATATATATATATATATATATATATATATATATATATATATATATATATACATACATATACACGCAGTATTTGTTAAGGCCTGTGTGGTTATTATTAAAAGAATATGATCACAATTTATTTTAAGTAATCTTTGCAATCACCCTATATAAAGTTAACGCCAAGAATAAATTAACAAAAAAAAAAGAATAAATAAATAAATAAAAATTAATAAACAGGATAAAAAAGATAAACATGCCGTACATATCGTACGTAACCTTCCATTCACACTATAGAATGTTAATGCACCAAATAAATCAGCAAAAAAAAAAAAATAAATAAATAAATAAATCCTAAACAAATGAATGTATTTGTTTTAGGTGATTTGAAACGCCAATTTTGCTTTCATTCAATAAACGAAAATAATTTCACAACAACACAAGTTATTAAGCCGGGTCAAAGTGCTACAATAACCCGAGGTTGTTAAAAGCATTTGGCTTATAACATTCCATTAGTGCCCGATATTCTAATACAACCAGTCATAAATCACAAATATAGGTCATGCGTACCCAACCTGACATTACAGGAATAGTGCAATGAAGAGTAATTGACTGGGTATGTGATGTTGCCCAAATTAACGAAATAGGAAATAATATAACTTACATTTCCTCATATTATGAGGTCCAGAGCTGTTTTCCTTTAATATTTGATTGACAGCACTAGAACAACAAAAGTGATATGTTCCGCTGTGCGGTTTGTTCTTAGTAAACACTATTACGTTAAGAAAAATAGTCACTGTAGCCAAAGGCCAAGCGCTGGAACCTATGAGGTCATTCAGCGTTGAAAAGGAAATTGAGAGTAACAGGAGGAAAACCTCGCAGCTGCACTAGATCAAATTTAGAAGAAGGTGGAAAGTAAGAAAGAAGAAAGAAAATATGAATGGAGCTACAGTGCAAGGAATGAAAGGGGATGCAGCTAGGGGCCGAAGGGGACCAGCAAAGAACCTTAAGTAATGCCTACAGTGCACCGCATGAAGTGCACTGACGGCACTACTCCCCTACGGGGGTGTATAAGTGTACAGCTTATTTGAAAATAAAACGATCCAGAGAGCTTTCGAGAATCCGAACGAGTTTTCTTTTCAATCTGCACAAGTAATAATAATAGTTATATAATAAAAATCCACAATTATATAAATGAATTCTATTAATATGCAAAAGATAAAACAAAGGTTTTCGAATACCTGAATGGTGTTCCTCTTCGGTGTTTACGTTAAAACGTAAACACTGTATAGTGATCCAGTCTTTGTTTTATCTTTTTCCTACAATTCATTTTTATAATCGTGGATTTTTATTACACGACAGTTTATCACGATGTTGTGAATTTCTTAGCAATGATAACAAGTGATATTAATTTTTACCATTTGGCTGCAATAAAAGTGATGTTCTTAACTATAAACAAATTGGTCATTCTGAAACATAAATTCAGGTACTAGAAAATATTTCCATTATTTTGGCCTTGTTTATGAATTGGTTAGGTTATATTACAGACTCTAACTTTGCATTGTACATTAACAGCTGCCGTCCAGATGAATTATTCTGAAGAGAGAATGAAGCAAAACTGACCCTGGCTTTAAAATGTCAGAATACTGAAAGACCTTGTCAGTGTTAACACACACTAGAAAGCTTATTCTCCAAATCCCTTCTATTACCATTAAACTCAACAGACCCTTAAGCATAATGAAAAAGAAACAGTTGGAATCGAATACCAGGAAAATATTTTTAAGCGATAATAGCAAGCCAAACCAAGAACACATGAACAAGTATTTTGGAAAATAGACGACTCTGGCTGCTAAAGAGAGATAAATGGTTCCAAAGCATAAGGAGCAAATCAAACAGAATGTCAAAAGAAAACATGGACAACAGCCACCAAAGAATAGGAAACCTGTATTGCAGAAACAAGTGAACAAAGAAACTTTTATTTGGGAAATGAAGGTTTTAGGATTCGGTCATTTCTCGCAGCCACATTTAATTATTGGCGATGGAAAATAAAGGCTATATTTCAGAGACCAAACTGTCTCCCTCTATTTGCCTGAGGAGAGAGAGAGTTTGGTCTCCGAAATATAGCCTTTTATTTTCCACATTTTAGCGTTTCTATGGGCTTCCTTATATTTGATGGCATTCTGTTTTAACAGAAAAATATTTCACAGTCTCATATATATATATATATATATATATATATATATATATATATATAGAGTATATATATATATATATATATATATATATATATATATATATATATATATATATATATATATATATATATGTGTGTGTACATACATACATACATACAAACTTCCTTCATACTTTTTGAGGATTATGATGGCTGAGGTGATTAAGGCAAGAAGTTTCGAACACACAAACAGTATCCGCGTCCTTGAACGGAAAACCAAAGTAACACCAGCCGTTTTTTAGCGAAAAGAGCTATAAGTAACCCTTCCCCCAAAAAATAGCAGCATACACGCCAAGACTAGGGAGGAGGGCTTCTGGGTATTGGGAAAGAGAGGTAGATAGGTACTGTAGGTAGGGAGGTTTAGAGACTCTAGACCGAGCCGCCAGAAATAATTATATCTCTGGAAGAAATGGGCTGTAGCTATGACCCTGTGGTTGGGAGGAGTCTTAAGGCTCTGAGGGCTAAGGAGCTTCATATAGGAGCCCTGTAGGACCCTCGTAGGAGGCCCGTAGGAGATACGACAGGGGTAAGATTTACAAGAGCGGCCGCTCACGAACAGAGCTACGCCACACACATCTCGGCAGCCAGTAAGCTGATCTGGTGAGATGCAGATTCTTGATCAGAAGAGTGTTTCTCTGAATGCAGGCGTAAGGAGCCGATGCAAAGGCAAGTCCTTTCTCCTACTGCTACTGCTAATACTACTAATATTACTACTACTACCATTTCGATTTTTTTTTTTATGGCAAGTGGATTGTTATCGAACCTTCGGGCTGGACTCAACGTAAAATGGAGGATTCGAGAAATACAGAAAAATACGTAAAATACAGAAGATTAGTGACCGAACAGTTACAGAAGTAAGAGCCAAAGAGGAGAATCATTAAATACACAAACAAACGTAATACATGAGAATTGCTTCGTCTTCTTAAATTTACTAGAGAGAGAGAGAGAGAGAGAGAGAGAGAGAGAGAGAGAGAGAGAGAGAGAGAGGGAGAGAGAGCAGCCGAATGAGGAAAATTAATTTCATCACATTAAAAACAAGTAAAAATGGGCCGAAGTCTCTTCGGTGCAATCGAATTTTCTGTACAGCGTATAATCAAGGCCACCGAAAATAGATCTATCTTTCGGTGGTCTCAGTTTAATGCTGTATGAGCCGTGGTCCATGAAATTTTAACCACGTCCCGGTAGTGACCTGTCCTATATCGTTGCCAGACGCACGATTATGGCTAACTTTAACCCTAAATAAAATAAAAACTACTGAGGCTAGCGGGATGCAATTCGGTATGTTTTATGATTGGTGGGTGGATGATCAACATACCAATTTGCAGCCCTCTAGCCTCAGGTAGTTTTTAAGATCTGAGGGCGGAGAGAAAAA